>NC_056749.1:183693321-183725821 GCF_019279795.1 Protopterus annectens
AGGGAAGCCCTTCCCCTTTTTGCTGGCTCTTGAGACACCCAAGCTAACTGAACCTGGGTCACTATTAGGGTTTTATGCCTCTATGGCACAGCTCTCGCCTTCCTTCCAAAGTTGCTTATCTAAAATCCAGGCGTCCTCTCCTAGTAACACAGGGTTTATATTAAGGCAACCCCTGGAGATCTCCCAACAGTTTTCTCAGCACAGAAAGTGAGTATGATCCACTTTCATCCTCTTTAAGGCTATACTTCAGCTTTTTGAAATTATCTCCCCTAAGTTCTGTTTAGCTATATAGCTAAATCTTTCTCTGTTAGAGTTCAGTGTGTTCATTCTTTCTCTTTCACTCTGTCTAGTGCTTTCCCCCCTTTTGTATATGAACAAGGAGCCACCCACACTTGAGGCAGGCTTGTAAGACTGACCCAGTAGTTGTCCTCCCTGGATTATGTTATTGTGTGTATGTAGACATAAACGAGTTCATGGTAATACACTGAATATCAGAGCTACTAATATCAGTGAGGAAATATGTCAGAATCTTGATTTGGTGATGCTGATTGTATGTGAGAAATACCAAACTTTAGTAATTTATTTTATTTTTATTTATTTTACATTTGTTGACCGGGATAGTCCGACTGGATGCATGTCCATTTTCAGCGGAGGCCCGGGGAGAAAAGCTCCAAGGGTAAGCAGATACAGCATTACATAATACCAGCATTACATATTACAAACAGACTATTTACAGAGATTACATAAGTAAGCAAGTTAAACAAGTTCCACAGGTTACAATTAATCCTGAGCACAAGTCAGGATTAAATTAAATTACACAGTAAACTGGTTAACAGGTTTTTACACATTCTAGAGAGAGTTAGCCAGGCTTGATACATTGACATAGCCAGTTAAGTGACAAATGTTGTTTGAGTCTAGTTTTAAATTGACCTAAGGTGGAAAGTAAGGTAATATCAGCTGGAAGAGAGTTCCAGGATCTACTTACAGAGTTTGCAAAGAGAGAATCACTGGCTGTGTTATTAATTTTGCTAGTCTGAATTAGTAGTTTGTTAGAGGATCGAAGCGGTCTAGGATTGTTATAGGGGGTGATAATATTTTTAAGTGCAGGAGTATTGTCTGGATTATAGAGGATTTTATAGGCCATAATCAATTGGTTATACTGGATTAGGCTGGGTAGTTCAAGCCAAACAAGCTGATTTAGATTGATGCAATGATGTGTCCTAAAAGGCAGCCCAGTGGCAAACCTGGCAATGTGGTTGTAGCAAATTGGGAGTTTGTTAAGGACAGTCTTGTTTAAATTCAAGAGTAGAGGGGATGCATACAGAAGGGTTGAAAGAAGGTGAGAGCGAGCTATGGCAATTTTAGCTGGAGGAGTTAGGAAGGCTTTTATTCTGTAAAGTGACCCTAGTTTTTTATTGATGGTTTTGATAGTTTGGTTAACATGCAGGTCAAATTTTAGATTATTGTCTATGATGACACCTAATAGTTTTGTAGATGGGTCAGGGAAGATTATTGTGCCATCATTTGATTTTATGGTAAAGGTGAAATCAGTAGATCTACATGTTGGTGAAAATAACAGCATTTTAGTTTTTTTGGGATTTAGGATCAGACGATGTTCAGAAAGCCAGTTTTTTATTGTATTAAAGGTGGTCTGGATAGCTGACCATAACTCTACTGGAGATGTGGCTGAGCAAATCAGAGTAGAGTCATCAGCATATTGGATACAGCTGACTTTTGGGATGACAGCATAAAGGTCATTAATGAAGATGGAGAACAGCAAGGACCCTAGTATAGAGCCTTGTGGTACTCCAAGGGTGTTAGGTAGAAGGTTAGAGAGTTTGTTCTGCCAGAGGACAGCCTGCTGTCGACCATTCAGGTAGGATTGAAACCATTGGAGGGCTCCAGTATCTAGACAGAATGCTTGCAGGGTGTGGATTAAAAGTTGGTGATCAACCATATCGAATGCTTTGGAAAGATCCAAAAAGAGGGCTGAGGATATATAATTATTGTTGCGATTATGGTTTATGCTGTTAGTAAAGGCTAGGAGGGCTGAAGTAGTGCTGTGATGAGGACGGAAGCCATGCTGAGTGTCTGCCATAAGGCGATTTTGGATTAGGTGGTGCATGAGTTGTCTATGAATACATTTTTCCATAATCTTTGCAAGTGGAGAGAGTATAGCTATTGGCCTATAATTGGAGAATTCAGTAGAGCTGCCTCCTTTGTAAAGTGGGATTACATAGGATATTTTTCAGATGGTGGGAATTTTAGCTTCTACTATGGTTCGATTGATTAGTATTGAGATGGGGTAAGCAATAGCATCAGCTGATTTTTGTAGGTACTCGGCAGGGAGTTGATCAGCAGAAAGTGTAGTGGGTTTTAATTTTTTGATCAAGGTACGTATAAGTGAAGTGGTGACTGGTTGGAAGCTGAACGCAAGTAGATTTCTAGGGGTGCTACTTTCAGGACCAGGGGAGCTAGGAGGTAGTTGGCTAGCAAGGGCTTGAATTGTCTCAGTAAAGAATTGGTTAAAACTATCAGAAACATCTTCAGGAGTTTTATCAATAGTAGTAGCAGGGATTAGCATTGAAGTTTGTCCAGGATGTAGTAGATTATTTAAACCTGCCAAAAACTTCTGAGGGTTATTTTGATTTACTGTCTGTAAATTACAGTAGTATTGTTTTTTTGTCTTGTAAAATTGATTTTTTGGTTTCGTTCCTGGATTGCCTGTATTTAATGTGATCTTGAGGGTCTTTAGAAGAACGCCATAAAGCCCATGCTTTGTTTCTAAGAGTAATTTTGAGTTTAGACTCTATAGAAAGCCATGGTGCAGTTTTTGCCTTGGTTCTCTTTGAATGAACAGGTGCATGCAAATCAAGGATCTCAAGGAATTTGTTGTTAAAGTATGCTACTGCTTCATCTAAGGGGAGGTGTTTTAGAATAGACCAATTACATGAGTTTAGTTCTTGTTGGAATTTGGCAGGGTCAAAGTTTTTATTGTTTCTAACCTTTCTGAGTAAGGGTTGTTGGGAATTAATCGTTTTGTGCTTAATTACATATGTGAGAAGGTGATCGCTTAGGCCATTAATAAGGGTACCAGAGGTGTACAGTTGGGGGGTGACTGTTTATGAGTACCCAGTCGAGTATACTTTCTTTTTGGTTGGGTTTACCTATCCTGGTAGGGGTGGATATGATTTGTGTAAATGCATACAGGTTAATATGGGTGGTTGGGGATTCTGAGGAACAGGTGCGCCAGTCTATGTTAAAGTCTCCAAGTTGTAGGGTTTCTTGGGGGTAGTGACATGATAGCCAGTGCAGGATATCTTCAAATGTAGATATATTGTTACCTGGGGGAATGTACATACAGATGATATTAATGCATTTATTTTTATTAAGTTGCAATTTGGTGGCAAGAATCTCTGAGTTATTAATCTGAGGAGGTTGTATTACATCTATGGTGACATTCAACTCAGATTTATAGAGTACAGCTACCCCACCCCCCTTCCTCGAAGCACGATCCAGCCTGTGTATGTTGTATCCAGGTGGTAACACTTCATTGTCTTTAGTGTTAGGTTTTAACCAGGTTTCAGATAAACAGAGAATCTCAGGGGAGTGGACATCCAGAAGTGCATGCAATTCATGTACCTTGTTATTAATGCTTCTAATATTGAGATGACAGACTAGGAGAGAGTTAGTTGGCCTATTAATTGTAGGTTTGTAGCTTAGATTACAAGTAGAGGGGGTATGTGCATCTAAAGTGAGTGGGCCAGGGTTGGGGTGAATATCACCACCAAGTATTAGGTTGAGTCTATACTTGGTGATGAACTTCAGGAATTTGTTTATTAGTTTGTGGTAGTGTTTGGATCTAGAGCTAATGTGCCTGGGGTTGAGATGTTGATAGACTGAACAAGATGTTGGATAGGATCTGGTACCGTAAGTATGGTTGAAGGTGGAAGGATTTACAACTGGGGTGATAGTATGGCCTTTTGTGACCTGAAATCCCATGAGAAACTGGTTTTCATACAAGGTAAGGAGTTATGGTGTGAACACGAGGGGTAGTAAAGAGGAGTATATCATTATATGTGATTCAGCTAGTGAGTTAAGGAACTGTTTTACCTGGTGATGCAACACCAGACGATAGAGTGGTGAGGTAAAGGTACTGGAAGGGGGATGGGAGAATGCCAGATGAAAGCTAATAGGTGCTATTAAAATGTAGGTAGTAGAATGGGGGCGGGTGGAATTATCCCAGATGAAAGCAGATAGGATCTAGAAAGTGGGGGAGTGGCTATAGTACTATAAATTTAGAGGTACTGGGGCGAGGGAATTGGGGCAGGGAGGAAGAGGGAGCCCGAGTGTAGCGAGGTTAACGAGAGGGCTATTGCAGTTTACAAGGTTTCCGTAGCGGGGCTATTGCAGTTTACAAGGTTTCCGTAGCAGGGCTATTGCAGTTTACAAGGTTTCCGTAGCGGGGCTATTGCAGTTTACAAGGTTGCCGTAGCGGGGCTATTGCAGTTTACAAGGTTGCCGTAGTGGGGCTATTGCAGTTTACAAGGTTTCCGTAGCGGGGCTATTGCAGTTTACAAGGTTTCCGTAGCGGGGCTATTGCAGTTTTCAAGGTTTCCGTAGCGGGGCTATTGCAGTTTACAAGGTTTCCGTAGCGGGGCTATTGCAATTTACAAGGTTTCCGTAGCGGGGCTATTGCAGTTTACAAGGTTTCCGTAGCGGGGCTATTGCAGTTTACAAGGTTTCCGTAGCGGGGCTATTGCAGTTTACAAGGTTTCCGTAGCGGGCTATTGCAGTTTACAAGGTTTCCGTGGCGGGGCTATTGCAGTTTACAAGGTTTCCGTGAGCGGGGCTATTGCAGTTTACAAGGTTTCGTGGCGGGGCTATTGCAGTTTACAAGGTTTCCGTAGCGGGGCTATTGCAGTTTACAAGGTTTCCGTAGCGGGGCTATTGCAGTTTACAAGGTTTCCGTAGCGGGGCTATTGCAGTTTACAAGGTTTCCGTAGCGGGGCTATTGCAGTTTACAAGGTTTCCGTAGCGGGGCTATTGCAGTTTACAAGGTTTCCGTAGCGGGGCTATTGCAGTTTACAAGGTTTCCGTAGCGGGGCTATTGCAGTTTACAAGGTTTCCGTAGCGGGTCTATTGCAGTTTACAAGGTTTCCGTGAGGGCTATTGCAGTTTACAAGGTTTCGTGGCGGGGCTATTGCAGTTTACAAGGTTTCCGTAGCGGGGCTATTGCAGTTTACAAGGTTTCCGTAGCGGGGCTATTGCAGTTTACAAGGTTTCCGTAGCGGGGCTATTGCAGTTTACAAGGTTTCCATAGCGGGGCTATTGCAGTTTACAAGGTTTCCATAGCGGGGCTATTGCAGTTTACAAGGTTTCCGTTGTGGGGCTATTGCAGTTTACAAGGTTTCCGTAGCGGGGCTATTGCAGTTTACAAGGTTTCCGTAGCAGGGCTATTGCAGTTTACAAGGGTTCCGTAGCGGGGCTATTGCAGTTTACAAGGGTTCCGTAGCGGGGCTATTGCAGTTTACAAGGGTTCCGTAGCGGGGCTATTGCAGTTTACAAGGGTTCCGTAGCGGGGCTTTTGCAGTTTACAAGATTTCCTAAGGTGTCCTAAAGCTATAAGGTAAGTATTACAGCTCTTAATGTAAGAGTCAATTTACTTCAGTTACAGGGGAATGAGGCAACCACTCAAGTATAAACAAAGAGCCCTATGGCTGACCAATATGGTGACCTGCTTAATTACAAAGCACTGTAAGTAAAAGCTTAACAAATGCTTTTTGTGTGTAACCTACTCTGTTTAAATGTTTAGAGAAACTGATTGCAGTCCTGTAGACACCGTTTTGTAAGGAACTTTAGAGTTCAAGTAGGAAAAGAGAAAAGCAGAAATTCTAGGGTAAGCATGAAGGCAACAATAGGCAGTTATTATATAATAATGCATTCAGAAAGGTTTGGTGGGGGTAAAGTAGCATACTTCAGAATGAACTAAGATTTATAGCTAAGAAACCTAAGCAAGAGAGCAATGCAGTAAATAAACACTTGCCAGATTTTAAAGATATACCAGAAAAACTAAATCAATTATTCACAATTGCACAACTGGAAAATTGCCAGTAAAAGCACTTCAGGTATAGCTAGCCCAAGTTATTCAAGTCATAAAAGCACTTCTTCAATGTGTGTGTGCAATTTAAACATTAAAAAACACATGCAGCAAGGAGGAGCTCTGATTATACACTTTCTCTAGGTAAAGGTTCAGTTTAAACACAAATATTACCATAGAAATTCAGTAACGTCACTAGCTACTTATAGTGCCTCTGAAAACAATTGAGCAGTCTCTGCAGAACCAGAATTTAGCAGCAGGTCATTCAGTTACACAAAAAACAGTAAAAGATCCATACAATGAAGAAACTTACACTAAGTCACACCAGGTCAGCCAAGGGGGGAAGAGAGAGGGAAATCCTAAGCACCTAGATTTGAAAATGATGCCTGTACTGAATTGTAGCAGTTTAACCTGTTTGAGGAACGAGGGGGTGGGGGAAAAGAGAAGGCAGTGGGAGTGGTTACAAGGAATACCCTGATTGACTCAAGACACCACACCAGAGATAAGTTGAATGTAAGGGCCTAAAATTTGCACTCAGCCTGTGTTATTTGCACTCACTACTTTAATTTTAATGTTACTTGCACTCAGCACTGTAATTTCACTTATGTTTAGCAGGAAAGACAGACCAACATTATACAATTTTGGGAATTTTTACAAGGGTTACTTGTTCAAATGTCAGGCTATTGCAGTTTACAAGGTTTCCTATGGTGTCCTAAAGCTATAAGGTAAGTATTACAGCTCTTAATGTAAGAGTCAATTTACTTCAGTTACAGGGGAAGGTGGCAACCACTCAAGTAGAAACAAAGAGCCCTATGGCTGACCAATATGGTGACCTGCTTAATTACAAAGCATTGTAAGTGAAAGCTTAACAAATGCTGTTTGTGTGTAACCTACTCTGTTTAAATGTTGAGAGAAACTGATTGCAGTCCTGTAGACACCGTTTTGTAGGGAACTGTAGAGTTCAATCTGTTTAAATGTTGAGAGAAACTGATTGCAGTCCTGTAGACACCGTTTTGTAGGGAACTGTAGAGTTCAAACTAAGTCACACCAGGTCAGCCAAGGGGGGAAGAGAGAGGGAAATCCTAAGCACCTAGATTTGAAAAATAACTTTTTTTTTTATTTGTAATAACTGTGTGTGTGCTGTGTTCAGAATGAGAGTTGCCATGACAGCTTGCTTTAAACATCACATGGCTTTGGGTGGTAGTAGTAATGTGCTCTACAAGCAGTTGTACTTCCAAGTTGTATGGAGATGTGGCCTCTCTCTATTGATGGCTAAAGTGGAGGTTGACCCCCCCCCCTCCATTTTGTGCAGAGGTGAAGCAAGGTCAAATGGGGACCTATGCAGGTTAGCAGACACCAGGGCCCACAAAACCTTATCAATAACCCTTCACTTGCTAATGTCCCCCCAGTTATATATGCTATTGTTTAAAGTTCTCGATGTACATACTATTTTGTTCTTTATATTTACAATGATTACATAGATATGGATTTAATTTAAAATTTATAGTTCAAATTTTACAGCAAAAGCACATTATTTATTTATTGTCATTTGTTAACCGGGTTGGTCCAACTATGCCAATGGCCCATTTTCAGTGGAGACCCGAGGAGAAAAGCACCAATTCTAAATTAGTTATACAAAAAAAAAAGAAATTACATCTCTAAAAGAGTTAATACAGCAAAAGATAAAAATGTTTTGTACAGGTTTTTTGAAAAATGAAATAATGTACAATATCAACATGATGGGGAGGAAGCTAGAAGAAAACAAAGGAGTTATGTACACACAGAGGGAGCTGGAGGTCCTTTTGGTAAACCAAATAAAAAATACCTTGCATTAAAAACAGATAACAAAATGAGCATCAGTAAACTGCTATTTTCTTGAATATCACATTTGTTTAAATTGCACCTTAAAGTCCATTAAATCAAGTCTTGGTTATTTTTCCATTTAATTTATTTAGTGTTCTATGAGCTTTTCTCCCTGGTGTTCCACGAAAAACACACACACAGCCCAACAGTACACTTCTTGCCATTAAATATGAATAAATGAATGGAAAAAATATACTTACAGTGCTCTTCAAATCAAAATGTGAATTCAGCTGATTGTCTTACTACTGAAACAGAATGCATGATGTGTTTTCCATTAACAGCCATACGTATATTCATATAACTCAGTATGCAGTGATACAAGTGAACTGTATTCACAAGTATCACCCTGCAAGTAGGTGTTGGAACAGACTGAACTTCTACCGCAGGCAGATGCACTTTATGAAATTTGAATTAGTGCAGACCATTCTGTAGACACCACTGAATTACATGAAAATGTGCCTAAGCATCAGACCTGTTAGTTTTTCTGCATTTTATAGCACTTCAGTTTATTGCAAGCTGCTTGCAAGAATTTATCTTTCCAAGTTGGTGGGTTAGCTTGTATTTCTCAAAATATTTTAAGCTACGAGTGAGACCCCAATGGCAAGGAGAAATGTGCTATATATATGCTGAGTATTTAAGAGAAGCCACTTAAGCACATCCTTGTGAGGTGGAAGAAAAATGAGTGAATAAACCCAAAGTAAGATCATCCATATCAGATCAGTTTTGCCACAACAGAAAGTAGAATAAAAAGCCATACCCTCTTCTCCTTTGTGGGGTAGCCAGGAAAGGAATGGAAGGATGCAGAGACTTGTGCTACTGTTTTTGTGCACACTCTTCAAATAGACTGTCACCATTTTCCAGACATTAAACTTATATTAGAAATAACTTTGATTTATTACATTTGACAGTGGAGCTGCAAGGTTAGCTAAAGAGCACTGCATACAGAAATGTCCTGAAGGTTGAAAGATCTTGTTCACATTCAGCCGTTTTCTAGCACTGCCTTTTATTTCACCTAAGCACCTACTCATATTGTACTGCAGTGTTGGTGCTGCGGTAGCGTTGTTGCCTCACAGTAAGACGTTGTCCTGTTCGATTCTCAGCTAGAGTGTCTTCTGTGTGGAGACATGCGTGAATGGGTGTACCTTCGTTGAAAGGTTGTGCATCAGGGCCGGCAACTCGGCACGTAAAAGTCTACTGCCAATCATTAGTGGACCGGAGTTCCACTGTGGCGACCCCTAACTGGGAAAAGCCGAAAGACACAGCAACAACCTACTCATATTGTAGCTTTTACAGACTTTACCAAGTATTCAAAACCATTTTCATAGGCCCAACCCCACATATCCACCAAGTAAAACAAACATATTTTATGCAGTTTATTTAAATCTCAACTTCTAGATATGAAACATTTGCCTTATAGAAATAGTTGTTTCTAGCCCAAGTTACACTACATGACTCAAGTACCACAGAAAATAAAACAGAATGGTAGACAACTCATTTATCAACTGCCTGTGCAACATTTTGGGGGCTAATCTATTCTATGTTGCCTTAATTCGCTTTAAGATTAGCTAAAGTGTAATGCTGGATCCTATGTGTTGATTTTTTTAATTAAAATTTTGCAAGCTCTGCTGTGAAGCACAGGCTTCTAGAATGCTGATGAGCGAAACAGGATGAAAAGAGCTAACTTATGCCTGAAACATAGCAGGATGACAAAATCAACATTAATTGCTTTTTGAAGGGAGTGTGCAAGCTTCCCTAAACTTATATATAACTCAAAGGAGAACTCGCCCGTAACAAGTGGATCATTACAAGTGGATACTTAGAAACCACACAGATGATTTTCTACGGGAAACAAAGTTCAGTGTTGTGTTTTTTTTCCCTTTGTAGAACTGATGCTAGAGCAGATTCATCTTGAGTAACTGTAGGGGAGCAAATTTTGTTAGATGGGATGATGAGCGATGTTTAAATATGCCACTTCTCCAATCAATAAACAAAATTACTATGACAAATTGGTTGCTACTCTTCAGATCTATCATTAGATTTGAATAACTGCTAGAAAAACACTGAATATGTTTTTGTTAATGGAAATAGACGTAATTCAAATCTTAAATATTAGTTTCCCCACATACCACACCTGTACTTTTGAAAAAGTCGCATCAAAGCTGAAGAAAAAATATATTGACAAAACAATTGAAATGGATGGAGGTTGGAATATTTCTTATGTCATGAAAATACATTATTTTTCTCCTGGTGCAGAGTGTTATCTTCAAAATGATGTCCGCAAACTTAGGCTGGATAGACCAGTACCCACAGAGCTATAAGGGCATCAAGTTCCCTACAGCAGGATATGCACCCCCCCTCAAAACTATCAGCGCCGTCATATATAAAGTGGGTTTATAGTTCTAGAACGAATACAAACACCACGTTTTTTGTAAGCACTTATGTCGGCTCTCAAAAATAAATAACCTATGTTATTGCCTGCTCTGTAGACAATAGGAACAGAAATCATGCTTAATGTTTAATATAAAACAGCAAAGAAAATTGTTTTGCAGCTAATTATGCTGACCTGCATGGGTCGTTAGGCAAGGCAGACTGAACTCTTTTGTATCTGTGATTTATGAAAGATGTTTACACTGTTTAATAATTAGACTGATAAATTCAAATAGACTGTAGGTTTGAGAATAACCGAAGATGGCATATAATATGCAAGAAAATGCCAACCAAGGAGTGTTTTTAAATACGCAGTTCATAGTGTCTCTAAGCTAATAAAGGTTTCATGTTACTAGAATGGGAATTCATAACAGTTCTGTGGTATGTACATTATAAGTTCATAGAAGGTTATTAGGCTAACAGCCCTAAACCCTTACAAGCCTAGCCATATTTATCCTGAGTTGCCCCAATTGTTGGGGGTTAGGTGAGTGAAGTTTGCAGTGGTAAGGGTCTATGGTAGTTAATAACTACTTCCTCTGTCCAGGAGGGATATGGATGCTACCCCAGGAGTGAATTTGCAGTCACCCATCCATTGATGTAGTTTGTGTTAATAGAGGGTCAGGGAGGGTGTCTGTTTCATGTGAATTGGAAGCTTGTGCCAGATGAGTGGTAATCTCTGGGAGATGTATCTATCTCTCCATCAAGAACTGTTCATGTCAGAGGCTAGGTTAAGATCCCTGTAGTGAGGGACCCTCATGCAGTTTGATTTAGGAATGTGTAGCAGGACTGGGTCAGAGACTGCCCTGTAAGCCAGGTACAGGTCACCTCTTAGCAACCTGTACAAGACAGAATACAGTGACAGGGTTTTCAGTCTTTCCGCATAAAACTTGTTTTGTATAACTTGCAATTTCTTGGTGAGAAACCTCTGTGGTCTCTCCATTTGCTGGTGTCTGGTAAGGTACATGCAAAAGGGAGCATTGTACTCAATTATTGGTCTGACGAGAGCAGAGTATAATGGAATTATAACATCCTTAGAAGGATTTCCTTACTACTTTGAGTATGTGGTGGCCAAAGTTCAGGTTGCTATCAACCTGATTACCCAGATCACGTACAGCTCAGCCCATGCTTAGTGGGATGCTGTCTATAATGTAATTAGCAGGGATGTCAGTTTTTGCAAAAGGAATAATAATGCATTATTTTTCATTTAGCTTTTTTTTTTCCAAACACCTTTATTGAATTATCACTTGTGACATAGGCAAATTTAAATTCATATAAAAGTAATCAAACTATATTTAACATAAACATTATACTTCACATATATTGCTATATATCATATAACCTAAGCAACATTACATAACTTATTCAGTTCCTGCCTTTTTTAAACAAGAAACATATTTATTAAACCATCACTTACTACATAGGCAGTCATAAATTTATATAAATGAAAATGAACCACACCAGCACAATCTTAGTTGCAAGCATTTTACATCACAAATCATACTGACACACTCCCAGATGCAAACATTATACATCACTTATAATCTACCCAATCGTTTTCAGTCAAACATTACATACCTCAGTTAAGTCCTGACACCTTTTAAATCTCATTCCTCCCCTGTATGTATTGTTCGCACAATTCCCATTTTTTCCTATGTAGTTTGCTCCTCCCCTTTTCTAAAGATCTCAATTCTTGTTGTTTTATCTTTGTTACTGTACTCACTACTACTAGTATACTTGGTTTAGATTTTGATTTCCATTTTCTAGTAATTGATTTTTTGGCAACCACCATTATTAGACACAGCAAGGTCTTACCATGTTTAGGCAATTCCGATTCTGTATCATAGCTCAGAAGAATCATCTCTCTCGTCAGACCATTCTGCCCACTCAGCATCTCTTACAGTGTATCCTGCAGGGAAATCCTTAAAATCCACCAATTCACTGCAGTACCAGAAAATGTTCCCAATTACTTTCTTCCCCATCATACCTCCAGCATTTGCTGTCTGCCTCAGGAAAAATTCTCTGGAGTCTACTTGGGGTATAGAAATATCTATGTAAACATTTCCAGGCAAAAATCCTAAATCTTCATGACTTTGGCTTCAGTCATTTGTATGCATTAACCCTGTCTGCAGTATATTAACATCTTTGGAGTACTTAATGAATGCTCCCAATTCACAGTCATCAGTGACCTTGGTTAGCCACAGGCCATACAAGTTTGCCTGGACTTCTGAGAAATAAATTCTGAACAGTAAGGGGCCTAGCACAGAACCCTGTGGTATGCCACTGGTGATCTGTGGTTTGCTAGAGGTGAAGTCACCCACTTTTATAGTGTGTCCTGTTGGTGAGCCAGTTGGTTACCCATATGGTAATGTAGGGGTTGATTCCAAATTGTGAGAGTTTCTGTATAATACCTGAGTGTGGGTTTATGTCAGATGCTTTGGCTAGGTCAAAATAGATTGTATGCAGTATCTTTCCCTCATCCAAGGCCTTGGTAATTTTCTTGAAATGAACCATGTTTAACAGGCAAGGGATACCTTTAATGAATACGAATTGTATTGGGTCCAGAGATTGCCTATGTCCTTGTTAATAAGGTCCATGATGATTCTTTCCATGGCCTTGCAGATGAGGCTAATCAAGCTTATAGGCCTAAAATCCCAGGGTCGGTTGATGGTCCCCTTTTGTGAAGAGGGATTACTGTTGCTGTCCTCCATTCTGCTGGAACATAGCCAGTTCACAGGCTGTGGCTAAACAGTCATCTAAGTGGGTATGCTAGGTTAGGTTTTAAATTGTTTAAAAAGTCACTCAGAATGTTGTCTGGTCCTATTGATGCTGTGGTTTTTGCCTTGGAGAACGGTGAGATGACCTGCTCTCTTGAGATAATAGGCTGAGGAATGGTGGCAGTTATACTTTAGGGGATAGCTGGAGGGGACAGGGGTTTAAAGTTTGCTCCAAATCTGTCAGCTAGCAGGTTTTCTGTTAACCTCCAGTTGAGTATGGGTGGTGCTATGCACAAACAATTCAGCACATTGCTAGGTATTTCCTTTTAGATTTTGGATGTAGTTAAAGAATGCCTTGTGATTATCCTTAGCGAGGGAGGCTATTTTGCTTCGTGATTAGCTTTGGAGGACTTGACAAGATCTCTAATTTGTTTTTTAAGCTAGAGAGGGATTTCTTCCTCTGCTGAGACAGTTCCCTCTTGACCTTGGGCACTTGTTTCTTTATCTTGTTGTATAGCCTGATTCAGCTAGGGCCCACCAGAGTTGCTTGTTTTTTGGCAAGATCTGATTGTAGTCCGGTCGGGTTCAGTTGATTCTATACAACTGCTTAAATGGTTATACAGAACATTGGTGTGCATACCTGCATGGGAGTCTGTGTTATCTATGTTTGCGGGTGCTTTGAAATGTCTTATACCATCACTTAGTAGGAGGTAATTTGTCTTTGCAATATTCTTAAGCATTATTGATCTTGATGGGGTATCTGGTCTTACATCAAGTGAGGCCGATTTAAGGTCTGATTTTACCAGGGAGGACAACAGACATCACACCGGGGGGGGGGGTGCAATGCTCTCTTATGCTAGTGAGTACTACATTTCCAGAACATTTGAACCTCTTGTGGGTGTGCTGACAAGCTGTTCCAGAGCATTTGCATTGACAAAGTCCAAGAACCTCTAAGCTAGCATGTTTGTGGTCCTGTATGTTTCCAGTTTGATGGTGGGATAATTAAAATCACCCATGAGTAAGGTGTTGGGGTGTATTGCAAGTTACTTCCAGTAAGTTCAGGTATGTGGTATGCTTTTTCTGTTTCATGGTAGGGGACTTATAGCTAGCTATGATGTGGTAGAGGGCTTTGCCTATAGTTAATTGGACATGGAGTAACTCAAGATAGTCATACAGTTTGACCAGTCTTGAGGTGTACTTATCCTTAATGAAGATGGATACACCACCTCCACTGGTTCTTTGATGCCCAGTTTGTGGTATAAACATAAAGAAGGCATTGTATCCCTGCATGGCCTGGGTGCTTTCTGCACCTTTGAGCTATATGTCTGTGACTGCATAGATGTCAGCATCTTCCAAAGTAAGGAGTGCTTCCAGGGAGTGCAGTTTCTTGTTTAGACTCCTAGCATTAAGCAGCAGAACCTTGAGTTTTATATAGAGATGATTTTGTTTGGAGGTTGGTTATTTTGACACTGCCTAAAAAAGGCACAATAGGGGTGGCTAATACTTTTGTCAGTATCTGAAAGCCTAGACAAGACAGGTAGAGACCATCTCTGGCACAGCAGCATGGCCTATTGACCATGTTTTCCTAGGCTGCCAGATATTTTCTGTTTTTTGTGGCATCATTCTTGGAGAAGGTAGAATGCTGCTTCAGGCTGGGCTTATACCTGCCAGTGACACAATCAGAGAGCACCATAATGTCTCCCTTCATATAGTCCAGTGAGGTACATCTCAAGTCATTCACCCCCACATGGACTATAATGGAGTCATATCAGTAATTATGGTTGTGCCTTGAGTGACTATACAGATCCTGGCAGCTAGACAGGCAGCTAACTCAAACCCGATCCTTAATCGGCCAGGAAAGGGGAACATCCATGTCTGTCAATGGAGTCACCTATGACCAATACAGTAGGTTTTGTGTTAACACCTTATGGCCTTATTTGTTGAGACACTGGTGAGTTTGGGTGTGTGTGCTATGTGTTGTGGTGGTGGTTGCATCATTAGTGTATAAGTGGTTTCTGTTTGAGAGGCCTCTGATCTTTTGGTAAGTTACTAGTGAGTACCATCGCATATGTGGGTTTGTGTCATGAATTTATTGTGGGAAGTGTGTGTGTGTGTGCTGACTGTTAGGCATTCGATTTGTCCTTATGTGAGAGTCTTGCTTCCAGTTTTATAGTTTAACTTCATCTCTCACATAGTGTTTGTTTCAGGAATAAGTTGTTGTCAGTATACATGAAGCAATTATTACATTACTAGTTCCACCAGCATCATTCAGTTGAAGTGCAGATGAGACAATTCTGTATGTACCTCATACTGCATCAGTGGCATCGATACAAACTATTAAGAAAGTAAACACGTCTAGAAGTTGGTGCAGAGGGCTAAGGCTGTGTTCTATTGTTTCTGTGGTACAGGGTTTGATTCCTGCAGTTCTCATTTGCCTACTTTGTGACATTGAGCAAGTTACTTAGGTTCATAGATGTTTACTAGGCTAATGACCATGGCCTTTTTAATGGCCTTTAAGCTAGCCACGCATTCCAAATCTCTGACAAATTCTGGTACCCTTGATAAGTGTAAATACAGGTTGGGAGGTGAAACATTTACAAGCAGGGATCTGCAAGATGAACCATTTACAGGCTGCCTGTGTCTGTTAGAGACAAAGGTGCCAAGCCAGGGATGAATTTCCTGTTCCCCATCCAATTGTCCAAGTTGCACTTGAATTGGATTAAGGTTGTACTCTGCTTCAAATGGCTGTGGACTCTCCTCAGAGATGGGGTAGTCTATGGGGTACATACCTATCTCTCCAGCCGGTCGTGTTTATAATACAGGCAAGGTTTAAGTCTTTAGAATGGATAATGCTGGTGCTGTTTGTTTTGCCGATATGCAGGAGGTTCTATTAGAGTGGGGTCTGACAATGACCTGTATACCTGGCATAGATCTCCTGTAAAAAGCCTGTTAGGTATGTACTAAACTGGGACTATACTTAATGATAGGTCTGATGAATGCTGAATACAGTGGAACAATGACTTCTTTGGACCTCAATGCCATACGTTTGTTTATAAGTTGTGCAACATAGAATGATTTCCACACTTTTATAGACATGTGTTGGTCAAAGGCTAGATTAATGTCTGTGACCTAAGTCCCTGACTACTGGGTCAGCTCTAAGGGGTGTGTTGTCAATATGATAGTTAACATGGGTGGATAATATCCCGAAGGATACTATTATGCATTTCTTGGTGTTTAGTTTTAGTCCATGACTCTGACACCAGTTGTTTGCCTGTGTCATCTCTTCCTGAAGAACATTTATGTCGGTGTGGGATTCAATGACAGCTCCTAATTTGAAATCTGCAAGTGTAGTCAGACACTATTGATACTGGCTTTAACTTCAGAGACTGATCCTTGAGGGACTCCACTTTTGACTGGCCTCTCTGTAGACGTGGACTCCCCAATTTTAATTAACTAGATTCAGTCTGTGAGCCAGCTGGCTATCCACTGGGTGACATGGATTTGTAACTAGTACTTAACCAGACAGTGCTTGGGGGGGCAACAACTGGAATTTTGGATTAGGCTCCTCAGTGGTCCTCTGGACTGCAAGCCATGAACCTATGAACACAGCATTTACAGTGCTTTGTAAGTATTTAAGAAACTAAATATAGCTCATAAAATATTTAAACCTTCAGAGTGTCCTGCCATCAGCTCAATGTTTACTTACTTGCCTAAGAAGCCCATTTGATCTGAGAATAAGGCACTCTTGCAAGAACATAAGCCAATCCTTCCAGCCAGTCAGCTCCTTTAATCCTGCTCCATTGCTAAAAGTTGGAATGGTTTGCCTCTATCAAATAAAACAACAACAAAAAAAAAAGTTGCCTTCATAGTTTTGTTACGTGAATACCTGTCTTCTACCTGGAACTGTACATTTACCAAGCCTCCTTAAAATAACTAGCAACAATGATGCCTCCCTATCCTCTGTGATTCTTCACTGTTTAAGACATGGACATTTGAATGTTATATTACTTTTTTGCTTGTTTTGTAACTACATGCAACTCTCTGAAGTGGTTGTAATCTGCTCTTGTATTTACTCCTGAATTCTATGTATCCCTGAGGTACTATAGAATAAATTTTACCCCTGTTGCTGTGGTGCTTTTCTCTCCGGGCCTCCAATAAAAATGGGCTCTGATCGGCCAAGTGGACTTTCCCGGTAAACAAAGTGCAAATAAATTAAATAAAATAAAAAAAAAAACTGGTAGGTAATCAGATCCTAACACAATATATTACCGTGATTTGTTTCTTCACTGCCAGACATGCCTTTTAACCTGTAGACACTGAAACTATGAACAAAGGACTTTGAAGTTAAGCACATCTGGCCAAAAATTTGGACAGCTAATTAGCATATTGTTTGCAAACCTAGGAGTATAACTTACACCCATTCCTGGTAGATTTGTGGGATCTATCACTCATGAATAAAATTTTAAAAAACTCAAAACAGAAGTGACAAAAATGACTCAAAACATTAATAGAATAAACATGTTTTATTCAGATTAATCATAATTCATGAAGTGGGTTCATGCACACACTAATAAAATACCATAATGCCTTAAGACAATCAGCTACTAATAAGCTTTGTTGACCTCAAAGATGAAATAAAAGTATGCAAAGATCAGTTTCTGGGTATGGATTTCTTCAGTCCATATGCCACGTAAAAGGCATCCACCCTCAGTACTGTGACAGGTATTGGGGATCTGAGCAGTTTTGTAGGCAATTAATTCTCCTTTGACCAACCTAAATGTAATGCTAGCCCTTCTTCCTAGCCCAGTAAGCTATTATCCGTCTCTGCTCCTACCTTATTAGACTCATAATAGAATGTAAATTTAATTTTGTCATGCATCTGTTCAAATATATTATTCGAATTGAAAAACACCCATGCTTGTTCATCAAGACAGTTAAGGGCATGATTTCCATGAGCTTCTCAGGTCAACTTAAAGCATTCTCTTTACTCTGTCTTACACCAACTGCTAAGGGATGAACTCTGCCTTGACACCTTCAAATCACCCGCTTCCATATGACTTGCTACACATTTGTAAAACCTATAACACAATGAACATCTGCTCAAAAGACCTATGCCTTCACCATAACTTAAGTATAACCTACTGGTGGGATAGATATATTTCTCATATAATTATTCTATCCTGAAACAGGCTCCCCCATTATATTAAATAAAATAGCTACACAATTCCTTTCAAACACAATCTAAACAAGCAGATATTATTTATTTGTTTATTTTATTTTACATTTCTTTACCGGGAAAATCTGACTGGGCAGAGCCTGTTTTCGTTGGATGCCCGGGGAGAAAAGCTCCCCATACTTAAAATTACATAATTAGATTACATAATTGGATAAAGTAGCAAACATAGTTGAAACAGTTACATAGTTTTACAAACATAGTTGAACATAGTTGAAAGAGTTAAAAAACATAATAAGATGCATATTAATATACATAATATGTATAACACATTATACATAATAGATATGTAATTGGAAATTCAGCTCAGGACTGGCCCCTCTATCTCTCATGGAAAGGGAGCATTAATAGAATTCATGGTGGACAGGATACAAACAATCAATCTATTAAATCAGCAGCCTAGTAATAACTTTTGACACTTTGATCAATCTTTGACTTTCAAATTAATGCCACCCACACATGTAAGAAATACAGAGGGCCTGTTAAATCAATTCTTTCTTAAGTTTCAGGATACAGGTGACTATTCCTTTGCAGTATATCCACTGATGAAATAAAAAAAGACCTTGTGAAATGTCAGATAATTAAGAAAAGTCCTGTCATTTCCTAAGATTCAAGAATCCACACTCATTACCATTTCTAAGCTGCAGTGAGCACAATAATGACTGTTAGAGGGCTTTATTCTTGCAATGGCATTTCAGCTAGGGACCAAAAATGAGCTATTCATTAACATTTTGACCCGAGATTCATTAGGCCATCCATGCAATGCCCATGTCAATGAACATGGCGTTACCACTGTGAAGTTCATGCACAAAAGTGTAATCCAGCAGTCACTATTCAGAATTCATATGATTACCTTCAGTTGATGAGCTTTTTTTAACAAATTAAATCATGGACTGCAAAAAAGTGATCATTGTTTTCAAAACAGCAGCTTCCTAAGGGTGGTAAGCACCCCACTCCCCCCTGCAGAAATCATTGCCTTATGTGCTTCTGATAATGCAATCAACTTTGAGGTCACTGCACTTCAAGGTAAGGACAAAAACACTAGTCACAGTAACATCCTTCAAAAATTCCCAGCTAATACTAAATCCTAAAAAAGTAATACAAAAACATACTATGCACACGCAAATTCATCTCTGTCTCTCCCGATAAAAACAACTTTAATAACTCCTTCAACTATACTTCAATAGAAATTGTCCGACACAGCAAGCTACTAGGTATCATATAACTGACTGCTTTAAATTTGGAATTCACATTAACCAGTCCATAAAAATGACCAATGAGAAACTAGAGGTTGTGTATAGCGCAAAGCACATACTAAATGGCTCTGCCAGGAAAGTAGTTGCTTCTGCCTGGCCACTCCCAACTCACCTATACTCACTGATCTATAGGGTACATTAAAGTGAAAATAAAACAATGCTTCAATAAAACTGTAATATGCACCAACAAATAGCCACATAGATCTCATCACTGCACAAATTTTAAGCAGCTAAACTGGCTTAAAGTAAATCAGTGCATCATACACACCCAGCTTCTATTTGTCCACAATGCAATACACACACCCACTAAATATCCTACCTTAACCAACATCTGGACTCTATCTTCCCTAGCTAGACACCTCTGCTCCAAAGACAAATTGCTCCTATATGTAAATAAATGATACAATACTGCAGGTGATACCCTGTACTCATATCACATTTGTAAAACATGGAACTTTCGTCCCTGCATACCCCAAGGTTAATTTCCCACACCCCTTGGCTCTCCTGTCAGTGTATTGTCTTTATACTAAATTTCCATCTTTTTGTTGTGTCTTTCGGCTTTTCCCGGTTAGGGGTTGCCACAGCGGAACTCCGGTCCACTAATGATTGGCAGTAGATTTTTACATGCCAAGTTTCCAGCTCTGATGCACCCATGTCTCCACACAGAAGATGCTTCAGCTGAGAATCGAACAGGACGTCTTACTGTGAGGCAACAACGCTACCGCAGCACCACCACCGCTATTCTTCTGGAGCCTCTACATACCTCTGTCATAAATTTCCTACCTAAATCTATCATCCTAACCTATCTACATTGCCTTTTTTCCCTACCTTCTAATAGCATTGCCACCTATCCAGTTTTTTTCTGGACTATCTGGAAATCAAACCAATTGTCTGGTAGTCTGGAAAACACTTTATAAACTCTATTATTCTGCTTCAAAGAAGCAGCAGACTATTGGAGTTTGTTAAATAGGTGGATTAACTATTCTTTTTTTACAGAAAAGCATAGTAAATTGGCAACTGCGGTGGTGGTGCTGCGGTAGCATTGTCGCCTCACAGTAAGACGTTGTCCTGTTCAATTCTTAGCTAGAGCGTCTTCTGTGTGGAGACATGCGTGAATGGGCATACCTTCGTTGAAGGTTGTGCATCAGAGCTGGCAGCTCGGCACGTAAAAATCTACTGCCAATCATTAGCGGACCGGAGTTCCGCTGTGGCGACCCCTAACCGGGAAAAGCCAAAAGACACAACAACAATAGTAAATTGGCAGAAAAAAAAAAACCATTGAAAATGGGAAAAGAAGGCATTCCACCACTGCTGATGTGATGGTTGTTGCATCTTCTGTAGTCAAATGAGACACTGAGGCTAGGTCAAGCATTCAAGTCATTTATTGTACATAAGCACATCAGGAGCTGTAACTGGAATATGTACTTCGAACTTTATATGTTTACTGACTCACTCATTACTTATAACACACTCACATGTGCGTCTCCATTCAAGCTTGGACACACACTGACTATACACACTGGCACTGATCTCGCACGTGTTCAGTAACTTATATGCACATGTTCTCTGACTACAGTGGCTGACTAGGGACAGTATCTGGGGAATTCTCAAACAACTGGAACATCAAGGATTACATCAGAATGATTTGAAGAAAGTGCACTGTCCTTTTGAATTTGAACAGGTGTAACATCGCTCTGCGAATCAGACTCGTTGGCACAGGCAATCCGCTGCATCACTGGATCGGCGATAGGTAATATGTCTTCGATTCCTTCTGAAATCCGTCCCTTCAGATTGTATAATGTAAGATCTCAGTTCTTCACAAATATTCTGTTATTCCCAGCTGATGTCCATTATCATTAGGGTCACTGCAAAAAGGTCATCTTGTGTCTCTGATACAAGAGGTTTGGGAGGTCACTCAGTGGAGGTGCTAGCTTTGCTGGAGTTTTCATTTTGTTTTTACTGATTGTTTTTTCAGTGAGCTTCTCACCTATTGTTTTAGTTTGTTGTTTGGGATATTTTTGCAGTGATCCTAATGATAATGGACATCAGCTGGGTATAACAGCCCTGTGTTTCTTATGCTTAGTCAAACGCTCTGCTTGTGCTGTGATGACGAGGTCATAAGGCCGAAATATGCATATCCATAGCTTAGTGGGGTTTGGCTTTATTGGCCTGAAATTGTCCATTAAAATGATGAAACAAGTCATGGACATTCAGAATCGCCAATTAGCTGAAACACCTGATGTTCATAAGGGTCATTTACATATATCCCATGTGCCTCTGATACAAGAGGTTTGGGAGGTCACTCAGTGGAGGTTCTAGCTTTGCTGGAGTTTTCATTTTGTTTTTTTGACTTCCATGTTTCAAAGTCCGCTATTTCATTTTTATGCTGCTCTATCATTTGTCTGGGTACGTGTGACAAAGCATCAGCGAGGTACAAGTATTTGCCCTTTTTTGTAAACAATATTGAATTTGTACTTAAGCAATTTTAACATCATGCATTGCAAGCATGCTGGAGTAGTATGGATTGTTTTTTTCAAAATTCTCACTAGTGGTTGGTGATTAGTTTCTGTCTGGATAGGTCTGCCATAAATGTAATCACTGAAATCAGAACATGTGAACACTACTGCCAAAACTTCTTTCTCTATTTGCGCATAATGCATCTCTGTCTGAGTTAAAGCTCTTGATGCATAGGTTACTGGTATGCCTTCTTGAAGACATGCTGCACCAAGGCCATACTTTGAAGCATCACAAGAAAGAGTTACAGGTTAATATCTCAGTGTGGGTGGACTGGCAATTTTCTGCTTCAGAATATCAAATGCCCTTTGGTGGTGGTCCAACCAAGACCAGTGTACATTCTTGCACATCAACTCACATAGAGGGGCAGAAAGCTCACTCAAATCTCGGATGGACTTTTCTAAATAGTTCACCATACCTAGAAAACGTAAAGATGTGACATTCTCTGGAACTGGCATTTTAAGAAGTACTGCTTGCCTAGATGGTTGTGGTTGTAAGCCGGAAACTGTAAATAAGTTACCTACATAAGTAACTTCTTTCAGCTTGAATTTACATTTCTGAGAGTTCAGTTTAAGATTTACTTCATGTGCATGGTCTATAACTTTCCCGAGATTTCTATCTTGTTCATCATCACCATTGCCTCCAACAATAATGCCATCTACTATAATAGCACATGGATAACCAGAAAAGATTTGTTCCATTGCATGTTGAAAGACTTCACTGGCAGAACTGATTCCAAATGACATTCTCAAAAATCTATATCTACCAAATAGTGTACTGAATGTAGTTAATGAAGACAGTGATCCAGTGAAATTTGCCAAAAGGAGTTTTTTGCATCTCAGACTGAGAAAACAGTGGAATTTGGCATGAGACCGGCTACCTCTTCTACTGTACGCATTGGATGATGAGGACGCTTAAGTGCTTTAAGTCTTTTGGATCAATACATATTCTAATATCATCTGAGCTTTTCTTATAAGCTATGACCCTGGAGAATACCCATACCCATTCAGTCAGTTCTGCAGGTCTATATTAGAAACTCGACCTCTTAGCTTGTCGAATGCCAAAACATCGACATCTAAACAGCGGAAGCTTAAAATCGCTAATGGCCACTTAGGCAAAATTTTTCACCGGGAAAGAATTCACTTGGCTGTTACCGGGAATTTGCCTTTTCTCTAATGTTGAGTAATCTCAGAGTTGGTATATTTAGTTGGGGGGGTGTGGGGGGGTGAATCCCCCCACTTTGTTAGGGTTTGGAAGTTTATTTTAATTTCCGACTGCCAAGCAAATTCTTTCCCGATGAAAACATTTGTGTAAGTGGCCATTCGCGATTTTAAGCTTTGTAGTTTAGCTGTTGCCGTTTCAGCATTTGACAGGCTAAGTGCTCTAGCTGAAAATTTAGACCTGGTTCTGCTACTGGAGTAAAGAAACCTAAATGCACTATTTTGTCTAGTTCCGCTTTTATTTTACTCTGCATTGCTACTGGAATCTTCCTTGCTGGTCTGACAAATGGATTTACTGCTAGCTTTAACTTCATGGGATATGTGACTGGAAGTTTACCAAGCTAGTTCAAAAATATCAGCAAATTCATTAAAAATATTCTGTGTAAAACTACCATTGTTAATAATTATATGTGAACCTTTTAATAATGAAATCACTCCCATTCTCAGACTGTCTTTGAGGCCTAACAGTGACTACACGTGTCTTTTGACTATGTAAAACTGCAAGTCAGCTGTTTCCCACAGAATGTCATGAAAGAACTATTTCGCCATCAGTCTGAATCACTTTACTGTGTGTGTGTGTGTGTGTGTGTGTGTGTGTGTGTGTGTGTGTGTGTGTGTGTGTGTGTGTGTGCCTTTCGGCTTATCCCAGTTAGGGGTCACCACAGAGGAACTCCAGTCCGCTAATGTTTGGTAGTGGATTTTTACGTGCCGAGTTACCAGACCTGATGCACAACCTCCAACGAAGGCACGCCCATTCACGTATGGCTCCACACAGAAGACGCTCTAGCTGAGAATCGAACGGGACAACGTCTTGCTGTGAGGTAACAACGCTACCGCAGCACCACTACCACTTTACTACCATAAGCAATTAGTTTTGCACACTTTGCTTAATCAAGTTTTTCACCAACTTTTATTCTAGCAAACATTTGTGCTGACACATCCTTGCACTTAAATCCGGTGTCTACAGGCTTCCCATTAATTAGTACAGTACAGAATATTTCACTCTTTGTTGACACCTGATAGTCTACAGTATTAATTTGTGCATTGATCACAGAGACACCATCAACATAGAAAGTTTACACATAGCTCTTGGAGTTTGCTACAGTCTGTTTGATTTAGTTCTTCAGATACTCTCTCTTAATATAAGTTCGCAACACTTTAGAGTTGCAAAGCCTTTTGAAATGATTCCACTTTTTACATTTGTGACAGTACTGACCAAACGCTAAACACTTTTCCCGTTTAGGTTCAGGACTGCCTCCACATTTGCGATAGCAATGAGGTTGGCTGCCACACCCTTTGGTTTATATTTTTTTCATATTAACTTTCTGCTGCTGTACACTTCCAACATTCACTGCACCGCAAACATGCTTTTCTCCTTCATAAGCACATTTGTATGCTTTTCTATCATCTCGTATATTTGACAAATCTCTATGGCTTTGCTCAATATTAAATAGGTATCTTGAAGCAAAATCTTTCAAACTGCATCATTACTAATACCACATCCCAGACTGACGTTTATCAATTCTTTCCTTAGGTCACCAAATCTGCATGTTTTTGCTTTATTTCTTAAGTCGGTAATATATGCTGCAACAGTTTTACCAGACTTTTGATTTCTTAAGTAAAATGTGTACCTTTCCATTGTAATATTCATTTGAGGGGTTACACATTTCTCTAAATTAAAGTTTGAAGCATTCAGGGTCTTCCTGCATTTCAGCCTGTTTCACAATATGGTGGTTCTCCCCTCCCCTGCATACATAGCAAATGAAAGTTCCCGCTCAATGGCTTCTGAGCCTGCTAAATTGAGAAGTATATATACTCTTTGTATGTGCATCTTTATCAGAAAAAGCAGCCTGTATAAAAATATATTCTTGCTCAAACACTCGCAAATATTCTGCAGTATTATCAAACACCAGCATTTCAGGTCTGTGAAATCCCTCTGCCATAACAACAAAGTGCTTTTAAACATAAGTATAGACCTGGTACTTGTAATTATGCTCAAATGCACAACAATCTCTGCAAAAATGCTTTAACACTGCAAATATCTTGGGAATACTCCAGACAATTTGGATCCTTCAGAACATCTTAGTTACTGTGAAAGAGTTGTACATTGTGAAAAAATTCAGACATTATAGCCTTTTCAAACATTTTAAACACTTTGGAGATTATTTTGAACACTAAAATCATTATGTCACTATTTTGGACATTTTGAATATCTCTGAAATTATTTTGAATGCTTTGAATGCTATGGCACACATTCAGCGACTGAAAATCATTTAAATGAGTTTAAGTACCTTTGAATAACCACTGACCTTTTTGTGAGTTCACTCCTATATATTACTCTACTTCTGCGTGCCTCATGGTTTGCGAGCTGCTTGAACTTTGGATCCCATTCTACCAACATGTCATATGTCTCATATATTCAAATGAGAGACAGGGGCTGGGTATGTATTCAAGTCATTTATTGTACATAAACACTTCATGGGTTGTAACCGGAACATATACTTCGAACTTTGTATGTTTACTGACTCACTCAATACTTTCAACACACACACAAGCAAAACAATATATGATCATCCCTTTCGGTAAGAGAGATGTTCCTGCTAACTACCACATCAATAGCAACACCCTAAGTATGCACTCACATCAGTAGCAAAACCCTAAGTACACACCCACTGGTGAGAAACCTGAGCACACAGGTTGACAGCAACCTTACCTTTCATCACCATGTCTCCAGAGAGGTAAGAAGGGCATTCTGCATTGCTCATTTCATATGTAAGGGCACTGCCTCCAGAACGAAAGTTATAACCTCCCTGTACTCTTCCCTCATCAGGCCAATAATTAAGTACAGCGCCCCTTTTGGTATGTACCTTTCCAAGCACCTGCAGCAACTGGAGAGACCACAAAAGTTCCTCACAAAGAAAATTCAAGGTTTTCAGCATCTGTCCTGTGTGGATCATCTGAAATCACCATCGCTTTATTCTGTTTCATGTGGACTACTCAGAGATGCTGTCTGCCTTGCATATAAGACCATCTCTGACCCTGCTTTACTGAAAATGCTGCATATCCACAAGTCAAATGACACACAGATTACTCACTCTAAAGACCTTAACCTGGTATGTGACATTAATAGAACCTGCTGGAGGGACAGAATTGTCTCCCAGAGGTTACCAAACCTTTGGAATAGACTCCCACTTCATGTCAAACAGAGCACTTCATTGGCGCTCTTCTAATGCAGTCTGTATGATTGGATGGGTAACTGTAAATTCATACTGGAGGTTCCACCTGTGTCTGTCTTGGACAGGGGCAATAGGTGCTGATCATGGAAATAAGGGTAGAACTTAGCTAGGCTTGTAAATGCCTTACAGCCATTAGCCTAGTAACTTCCTATGATCCTATGTGCATCTCCATTCAAGCTTGCACTTACTCTGAATGACTATACAAAATGGCACTTGCATGCACATGCTTAATGACTAAAGTGGGGTCTGGTTTTGGCCACAATGAAAGGTGGCAACCCTACCATCTTAAAAAAAAACAATATATCTTCTCTGTCTACTACATGTAGAATACAACCTGTCTCCTGTATTCTGCCTCTAATCCTGCCTCCAAAAACTGTTCTACAAACTGTACTCCTGATTTAAATACATGGTATAATTTCACATTTAATCTTGCTTTCTTCAGTTACTCCATAGGTACGTCTGATATTCTGTGTAATCATCATCATCTCAACTAGTGTTCTATTTGTAATTCATTCATCTTGTACTAGTTCTTTGATTCATTTGTATATGTTGCTCAGAATGTTTTTGGTGCTTTCATTCCCAGGGCTGTATTGAAAAGGGGTTAACAGAGAGTCCAACTTCCCCAGTAAACAGGAACACATACATAAATCAGTGTGTGTGTAGGTCAAGTGCATATTATTCATCAGTTTGGACATTCATGCTACTGACCAGAAGACATTCATTTGGGGAAAATAAATTAAAATATAGCTCTCTTATTCAGTAACAGATTTTACAGTCCTTGTTTAAAATTATATTGTGAGCAAGAAATAGTGCATTTTGTATGGTCCTAAAAAGAGTGGATTAAGACTAGTGAAAAACATAAATATTAAGTTTTGAGAATTAAATTTCTGAATGTAGCCTCTTAACTGATCTTTGTTTCCTACCTCTCCTATGTTCTTTCATAACTGTGTCTGAGTCACCTGTAGTTGTAGCAATAGTGACATCATTGCATTCATTGTTGTAGACGAGGACTAATGACATGGATGCTGTTGCGGGAACCAGGTATAAACTCTACCTGTGATTTAAACAGACCACTCTGAAGTTCACGGCACCATGTTATTATCAGTAGACAATTGAGAGATAAACTACCAACTACCCCGCCCCGAACCCCCCCCCCCAAAAAAAAAAACAGGTACTCATATTCTGCAGTCATAGAAATCTAGAGCTGTACAGAATTGCAGCTCGCACAGAGCTCCCAGTTTAACCTAGTTGGCATGTTCCATGGGTATCACACAGCTAGTGCTTAGTTCCCATGAGAGGAAAGGACATGATCAATCTATTTGTCCTGCAACCGTTGCATTCTGATGTTACTTATGACAGGCATTTCTTTTCCTTTAGAATTAATGGAGCTCTAATGAAAAGTTTGAGTTCACCATGAGTATGGAGTATTATAGCTTATCACACAGGTGGTAACACAGTTTTGCCTGTTGTTGGGCTTATATCCCTTTTAATAAGCACAAATCTACTTAAACCTGTAAATGGTAGTAGGGGGACAACATACTAATACTGAAACTGTGTTTGCAGACGTGAAAAATTCTGATATTGTAAGCTATAATACCCAGAGATCATAGTGCATAATGGTGTTAGAGCTGTAATCACTCAGAATTATGTCAGAAACTTTGTTTTTCTGACCACTGTTTAAAAAGAAAAGAAAACACACACACACACACACACACACACACACACACACACACACACACACACACACACACACACACACACACACACACACACACTGGCAATATTTCTAGTTATCTGCTGGTCTTATCAGATAGAATTGATGGAGCCAAGCCTGTGTGCCTGTCTAGTGAGCCTTGTGCTAGATCCAGCTCTGGTTGTGTGTCAGTGCATTTATATGTGGTGTTGGGGGACTCCCCCGCTCCAGCGAAATGTTTTATGTTCAGTTTTGTTTTGATAGTTTTGGTTTCAGTATCCTGCTTCATCTGTTACCATGGCACTAGTTTGATGAAAATATCCACACAGAAGGCACCACTGCCAAGAAAAGAAGTATACAACCAAGCGTTCTTAGACAGCCGTGCCACTCTATCACCCATCCATCCATCCATCCATCCATCCATCCATCCATCCATCCATCCATCCACCTACCTTTCTATCAATAGATATATACAGATTTCTACAGAGTGGATGTTTCAGAGATCAGAAACACTGGCTTAATGTGCTGTATGTTCTATATATTATGGTAAAACATGATTAGCTGCACATATTTTCAGTACATTCCATAGTAAAGCCATATAACACCACAGGTGATGTGGGATAACCTCAAAAGCTGGGTTAAAAGAGGATGAAAGCCCACAGCAGTAGTGACATTTGCCTCTACTTGACATGGATTATCATGACAAGAGTAGGTATGTTTGAAAAACCTTGACTGGAAATAATTATGTAGTATGAGGAATGAGGAAACTACCTGTTCAGTCTTGGAATACCAAGAGGCCAACTACAGACACAAGGAGCATCAGGGACCTGTGTTTGTGGATGTACGTGACAGATGCAGGACAGTCTGAGCTAAGCTGGAGTACAAAGGCTTTCTTTGAGAGGCTTTAAGTTGGACTGTAAATAAGCAATGATGATGATGAACAAAAATGTATTTATTTTCTTTAAGGTAGAAGTTTATAGGTTCATAGGTTGGTACTAGGCTATTGGCCCTAGGGCCAATACAAGCCTAAAAAACAAATAAAGGGGCCAGCACAACTCTGTGTGGAAAATAATGTATTATAAAATGCACATCAAGTCACTAATTCACATAAGACTCCAGACCAGTTTCGGTTACACAGCCTTCCTCAGTGAACAAAAACAAACATACCCCACCAGCAGATGATGTATAAATACATACTTTGATTGGCCAATAGTTTAAAAAGGCATCACTTAAATAATTAATTAAAAATAATCATTAAGGCCAGGTGGAAAAAGCCCTCCTAGCTTGACAATCCACTTTTTTTTCTTTCAAATTTAATATTTCATGTAAACCAGCCCTGTCCTGTATTTTGCTCAAAATACAATCAATAATGGTAAATCTAAATGTACCAGTTTTGTGTTTGCAAATATGTTTGTATAAAGTGCTTGACTGTTTGTGGTTCTTTATATCATTAATGTGTACACTTATTCTCAATCTTAAAGGCCTAGACGTTTGCCCAACATAAAAGGCTGGCCATGTACAACTGGCCAAATAAATCACCCAACTAGTGCTACAGTTCCCAAAAAAAGTTAGCTCATATACAACAGGTGTATTCTTACTGCTAAAGCTTTTCGTCTTGAACACCCTGGGGCAATGAGAACAATAGCCACATGGATTGCAACCAACCAATTTTTCACCAGTAATGGTTCTCTGACTCATATTTGTATCCTGAACCTGCCATCTTTTATAATGACTAAATAGGGACCCCAGAGATCGACCCTTCCAAAAGGAGTATGAACATTTCTCTCCCAAAAATTCATATACAAGCCTAGCCATAACAATTCCCTGGCTATTTCTTCCCACAGTATTTATTTCCCTGGACCCCTGTCTAGCAGGGCAACTGATGTGATCCCCACGATGAATTTCTTATCTCCCTTCCAATTATCAAGTTTCCTTTTGAAGAGGGCCAAAGAGGCGCTCTGCTTGACATATATGGGCAGTCTATTCCAGAGTCTGGGGAGTCTCTGGGTCAGGAACTTATCCCTCCAGCATGTTTTATTCCTTGTGATGACAAGGTTTAGATCCCTGGAGCATGTGTTTCTGAGAAATTGGGATTTCTTTAAGTGTAGCATATCCAACAGCTCTGGGTTTGACATGGCCTTGTATGTTAAGCAGAGATCGCCTCTGAGTGGACGATATGTGACAGAGTTTAGGTGGAGTTTTTTTTAGATGGTCAGAGTAGAGCATCTGCTTTAGGCCTGTGATTCTTTTAGTGAGGTATTTCTGCAGCCTTTCCAGTTGTTGCAGATGTCTTGAGAGGTACATACCAAACAGGGCATTGTATTCTATAATGGGTCTAATGAGGGATGAGTACAGTGGGACAATGACTTCCTTTTTTCTGGACGAAAAGCCCTTAGTGATGAGGTGTGCTACACAGCAGGATTTCCTGACTGTTGTGGAGATGAGGTTATCGAAGGGGAGACCACTGTCCACCTGTGTCCCTAAGTCTCTTATCACACTTTTTGTGTTTAGTGTGCTGCCACCTATGTGGTAATTTACAGGTACATGTTTTTTCCCAAAGGGGATAACTATACATTTCTTGGCATTGAGCTTGAGCCCATGGCTCTGGCACCAAACATCTGTTTTTGTAAGGCCCATTTGTAGAATATCCACATCATTTGGGGATTCAATAATGGCTCCCAGTTTGCAGTCATCTGTGAACTTTGTTAGCCAGAGTCCCTTAGTGTTGGCCTGTACTTCAGAGAAGTAGATGCCAAACAAGAGCGGTCCCAGGACTGAACCCTGAGGTACTTCACTTGTCTGGAGCTGGATTTGGAGTCAGCTACTTTTACAGTGTGGGTTCTGTCAGTAAGCCAGTTGGCAATCTATCGAGTGATGTAGGGATTAATGCCCAGCTTAGTAAGCTTATCTATGATTCCAGAGTGGAGGATGGTGTTGAAGGCCTTGCCATGGTCCAGATAGGCTGTGTGGGCCATCTTACCCTTGTCCATGGCTCTGGAGACTGATTCGAAGAAGTCAATCAGATTCAGGAGACAAAGTCAGCCAGTCACGAACCCGAACTGCGTGGGGTCCAGTGTTTGAAGGTTGCCAATATGTTTGTTTATAAATTCCATGATGATACATTCCATGGCCTTGCAGATCAGGCTTGTCAGACTGATGGGGCGGTAGTTCCCGGATCCAAGGTGGATCCCCCTTGTGGAGTGGGATAAATGTAGCTGTGCGCCACTCAGTGGGCACGAAGCCTGAGGTGAGGCTATGATTAAACATGGCACTTAGGTGAGGTGCCAGTTCATTTTGTAGTTCATATAGTACACAGCCTGGGATGTCGTCTGGTCCCATGGATGCTGTAGTCTTAGCTTTGGAGTTTGCATTTTTTTACCTCTGTGGCCCTTTATAGGGTGAGAGGGGGGTGAAGTTTGCACTGAATCGATCTGCCAGGATATTGGCAATATTCTTGGGATCAGTATATTTAATGCCATTCTGTTGTAGGTCAGAGCAGATCTGAGTCTTGCCATTTAGATTCTTGACAGCTATAGAATGCCTTGTGGTTGTCTTTGGAATCTTTGGCAATTTTATTTTCGTAACTAACTTTGGAGGATTTTATGAGGGATCTCAGCTTCTTACTGAGGCTGATAAGGGAGTTTTTTGCATCCTGGGATTTTCCTCTTTTCTGCAACAGTTTCTTCCTTTTGTTGTAAAGTTTGTTTATGGCAAGGGACCACCAGATTGGCTTCCTTCTTTTGGAGCAGAGTGTCTTGGTTCTATTTGGGATGGCACGATTCATGCATGAGTGGATGTGCTCGTACAGTGCCTTAGTGTAGGATTCAGCAGTCAAACATTCAGTTCCCATCTGCATGGGTGTTATGAAGTCTGTCACTTCTGACTTGAGTAGCATGAAGTTGGCTTTGGAGAAGTTTTTTATGGAGATTTCTTTACTGGGGGGGTGGGGGTGGGATGTGGATGTCAAGGGTGATTAACTTATAGTCAAATCTGACCAACGAGGGGGTGACCATAAGTGTTGAGCATCGATTTCCCATGTTGGTAATGACCAGGTCTAGGATATTGGAGCTCCTGGTGGGACTAAGGATTAGTTGATCCAGGGCATTGGAATGTATGAATTCCAAGAACCGTTGGGCAAAGGTGTTGGTACATGAGTAGTTTTCCCAGTTAATGGCAGGGTAGTTGAAATCACCCAGTATTAGGGTGTTTGTTTGTATCTTAATATTTTCCAGTATGTTTAGAAA
>NC_056749.1:183730821-183830821 GCF_019279795.1 Protopterus annectens
TGACTCTATTGATAATGTAACTTAAGGAGATCCATATATATATATATATATATATATATATATATATATATATATATATATGTGTGTGTGTGTGTGTGTGTGTGTATGGGAGGTGGGTATAAAGGTTAAGTGTTTACCTTGCAGACACTAGGAGCTTGGTTTGATTCTCTCATGAGGTAAATGACTAGGGTTAAAATGGCCCACAAGGGAATTGTGTGCATGTAAGTATATATACTGTATGGGTACAATATGTTTATCTGAGACTCATTTTGCCTAATCACAAAATATTTAAGGAATTTAATCTGAAATGCATTTAATCTAATCACATTTCAAAGAAAAGTGTAATAGACTAAAGAGAATTAATGCTAGTGTGTGGTGTAGGTTTTAGAACAGTAGGAATTACAAGGCAAATTAATCCAGTACACATTATCTGTACCTTACATAAGACCACTCGCATGTTAAAACCCATCTCTACAAGTTTGTATTTGTCAATAAACAGTGATTCACATGGAGTAAGTAATAGTGGAGGTGTGGGGGATGCAGGGGGGCTTGCCCCCATGCAAGAATAAATAAATAAATAAACCAACCTTTGGAGAACTATTTGCTGTATATGAAATTTTAAAAGAAATGTTATTTGATTGATGTAGAATACCTTTTATACATCTGATTTTATAAAAAGTTTTAGATAAAACATAATATACCCATTTTTTGTGTTTGTGTGTGTGTATGTATATATATATATATATATATATATATATATATATATATATATAGTTTACTATCAAAATGTTGAAGTGACTTACCATGACTATTCATATCCTCAAACTGTAACAATGGAAAAACCATCCATTTGACTGCTCCGAATGTCATTCCTTTCGAAGGAAAGAATCAACATTCGACCGCTCACCATGCAGAAAAATCATTCACAAGTATGCGGACATATTTCTACTGTTTTGCAGGGGCCTCTCTGCACCTCCGTGTTAAATAACACAACATTAAAATTTAAATTATCAAGACAAAATCAAAAGTTCGAAATAGGAATAAGTTAAAAAATCGAAGACGGGAAGGTCTAATTACCTGTAATTATTGCTTTAGTCTTGTGTTGCTATGTATTAACATGCTCTGTTCCATGGATTGTTGTACATACTGTACCAGTTTAACTTTATCGCAGATGTTATGTAGCACTCACTCAGCACTCTTGCCACAATTTACAGTTTGAACAAGTTTCAAAAACAAAAGAAATATTTCTATTAGGATTTATACACAATTGCATAGTTTTAAAAGTTTTAACCATTAGGTATGTAAATATAAAGCAACAGACAAGTTAATAGGTAGAGTGGTCAGAGCATGAGCATTTTATGGGACCATTATCGATTTGAATTTTTCTTAAATTATAAAACGTATTATGATTCGGCACACTTCACTATAGCTACAGCAACAGTTTTGAAGATGTTAAATGGAAAGTTTAACATTACGTTGTGGTTAATGGCAATTCCTGCAGAATAAATTAAAAATATTTAAGTCAATATTTTTTTTTCAGGAGAATAAGGAAAATGTTTTTCTTTGTTTTTACAAGTGTATAGAAAATAGTGACTAATATTTACAACTACTTTTTCGGTACTTTGGGTTTTGATTTTTTAATTGTTATTTTGAACTTTCGATTTTTTGAGTAATGTTTCAGTGTTGTGTCAAGTAAATCCATATATAAAAATCTATCTACACAACACATGCATGCATATGTACACACACACACACACACACACACACACACACACACACACACACACACACACACACACACACACACACACACAGACACACATTGACTCTATCTAACAGATGATAGGTAGCCAAGTTCTCAGGGTAGGTAAATATGCCCTTTCCTTGAGACTGTATGATCTCCGAGTAACTATACATAATTAGTTGGGGGTGAGAGAAATGGTAGCACCCTACAAAATGATATTTTTAATTATTGTTTTAACTAAGTTTTGCTTGCACTGAGACTGTTGGTCAGCACAGGCATAGTAGCATGTTGACATTTGCAAAGTCACTATTTTGTTTGCTTTATAATTTTTGAATTGTTTTCTTTCAGTTCCAGTTTATTTCTTATATATATTTTTGTGGGACATGTTCACTGTGACATTTGTTGAGGAAAAATAGGATCAGAAGTTTCTAAACAACCAGCGCAACTGTCTCTAGAAAAAAAGGACTGAAGTGGGAACAGATGTGAAATTCCAGTTTGCTTTTTTAGAAAGAGAGAATTTTGTTAAAGAAATTAGTGTGACAGAAGGTTTTATTTTTGACTCATTTAGAAAGGTATACAAGTTCCAAAAGTATTGCATGTTTAAAATCAGCATCGTTATGGACATGACGACAATGATTAATTTTAAAATGAATGGCGGATAATACATTTGGAAATGAGAATTAGAAGCATGCATGTAGAAATGCAGATTCTAGAAGCTGATATGGTTAGAAAAAACTTTGAGTCGTGAAACCATGCTAAATATCAAAAGGTATTTGGAAGGAAAATTATACACAAAAAGGAAAGAGAAATGACAAAAACAGCATTAAAATTAGAAGTAAAGGATTTCACTACAAGTTGCATTTTTTTCAATATGGAAAGCATTAAGAAATAGAAGTAAGTGGAAGGTGACCTTTAAAAGGACACTGCACTTGAGTGGGTCAGAGATTATAGCAGGGGAAGAACCTGATATGATTGAAAATGAAGATGGATAGAAGCAGGACAAATGGAATGTGTTGAAATAAGAATGTTGAACAAAATGAATGTCTCCTCTAGATACACACGGTTTCATACAGTTAATAGAAATATAGAAAATGTAGAAAAGCAGGACAGTAGCAGCACCCTTTGGACATGTGTTTAGACATTTTATATTTACTTGAGGAGGTGTAGTGGGTAACCTCAAAAAATACACTTCTGTAGAAATAGAGCAGAATGTTGGAGGAAATTATTATGCCCCAAAGGTGCAGGGACTGCAAGACAGAAATGATGGACAGCTAAGCTGTACAACATAGATTTACAAATAAGTGACAATAAAAATGTCAGTAGTATTTCTGGTACTGCATTATATGTTGAGTTAATTTTGGAAAAAGACCTTTTTTGCATGTGATGTATCATTTAAAATTACTTTTTTTTCAGCTTTGTTAGAAATATTAAGTTAGACTTTATTTACCAACAAAGAAAAGAAAAAAATCCTTCTAGGTTTGATTTCCATTCCCCATTACAAGTCTCACTATATTTCAGACGTTATATGGGAATGAACTCAGAAGTTTAAATTTTGACAAAGCTGAATGGTCTGATAAAGGAATGCAGGAAGAAGGGCACGCTTTGAATACTTTGATAATGAGAGAAGATTTAGTAATCAGACAACTGACAAAGGTAGAGAATCATAAGGCACAGTGTAAAAAATGACTTAAGGATAAATCAAATTATAACAGAAGTTATGGATAACTATATGCCTGTCATCTTGAAAGACCTTCTTTACAACAATGGTATCTCTGAAGAGTTATAGATAAAAATACATATGAGCACAGCAAGTCCACCCTTAATACTAATGGTCTCCAGTAAGTGTTGTATCACAGAATAAATTTCCAGTTTTTTAGATTACATCCCAAAATTCTTGGTAAGACACATGACAGGTTTTATTTTAGATCTATTTCTGTAGTTATATTTTTGGACAGGAGTATTTAAGGGATATAGTGCCCTATGCAATTATTGGTACAAGAAAAACTAAAAGACAATGTACGTAGGAGAACAGTGAGTGCTTTATTATGGGCAGGTTAGGCATGAGTTAGAAAACAGGATACCAGTGAAGCAACCGAAAGTATACAAGTAGAGAGGTTTTAGGAAAGACAACAATATTTTGCCTTGAGTAATGCAGTTTGACCCATGTAGCATATGCGAAAATATGTAATTGTGAACATTTGGGTTGTTTTGTTGTACAATAGTGAAGTTATAAACATGATTAACAGAAAAACAGCAGTCTCTTATAGGTGACCTAATTGGTGTCTGAATGAAGAGATGAGGGATGGAGAGATGATAAATCAGCCAGCAAAGGCGAGTAATATTGCTTTAAATGAATTTGTCCTCATATCTTGGTGAGTACCTTCACAAGGTGGACGCTGTTATTCACAAAATCTCAGAGATGACACTGATACATAGACTATATTTTATATAGCATACGTCATGGACAGAAGTAAGTTAAAAACTAAAAATGAGAGCTGGGTGCAGAAGACCTAGGATAAAAAAGTGCCCAATCCTGGTAGATGCACTGGTGCCAGGAATGAAAGAAATGACCATGTAGAATCCTGAAGACATGGAAACATTCCTACAATGGGGCTAAGCCTGGTTCAGGGGGAGGATGCCCCCCCATTGTAGAAGGAAGTAATAGTCCACAAAAATCACAAAAACTGATGGGCAAAAAAAGAGCCATAAAGATGATAGTGTGGGCTATTGAGGATAAGAAAGAAATTATGTATTGTTACTATTATGCAAGAAGCCCAGAATATCCAGACTGAAGTACAGAAAGACTGAGAGAAACTGGAAGAAAGAAAAATACTTGGACTACTTGGACTAGAAAAACTGTCAGAAGCTTTAAATAAAAATTTGTGTTTATTGATATAATAGATTTATGAAAAACATTATATAGACCAAGAAGGGTTCATGAACCTTGGCTGGGGCACATGGCTGAAGTGACATTCAGCTGCAGAGAAATATGGCTGTTTCAAATTCCCTGTTGGTAAAGAGAAGCACACATTGCCATGCTCACAGCTTTAATGACCAAATGCATGGAGGCAGAAGTAGTAATGAGTGTTGTGCACAGTGTGCAGTACATGCTTATGTAACTACAACATGTTGAAGTGTGCTACAACATGGAAGAAATCCTGCAGGCTACTGTAGTCACATCTATGCTCCAGTATGCATTTTAGGTAATGTTCCCTAGCCACTGTGAAGGGGGTAATGGTCCAATTATAAAGGCACTGCCCATTGTGCACTGCATTTGTACTGCCACTGACATGCCCTCTGGCCAACCTGCTGATGCCTGCCATATTGCCTGCTGTCTCATATTCCCTTGGGGAGCATGGGCATTGTTTCCCCCTGAGCATTTGGTTGCTGAAATTGTGGGCATGGCAACACATTCTTCTTTTTGCCAACAGGGAATTTTCAAACAGCCATATTTCTCTGCAGTTGCATGTCACTTCAGCCATGTTTACCCAGTCAAATGTACCATGGAGAAATGTCTCTTTGCCTAGATGCCTGAACCCGACCAAGAAACCTTAGGCTGTCTGGAAAACGTTACTGAGGAAGTGTGAAAATATAAAGAACAAAATCTAGAGATTTTTGAAAGGTATGAAAAAGAAATATGGACATAGGAAAGAAAGATCTGATATGGTGCAATATTTATGCAAAGGAGAAAGCCAAATCAGTACCAAAAAAAGCAGCCCCGAAGGTATCTGAAGAGAAGTAGAGGCAAAGGTGTCCAGATATGGAAAATTTCACAATACAAAAAAGTAAAAACACATAGAACAGAAGGTTAGTAAAGTACAAATAGAAGCTAATGATATGAAACACCTGTGAAGTGAAGGATTTAGTGCAGAAAGTCTAACAGACTACATCACAGCATGATTGAACGAGTCCCCAAGTAAGGAGAAACAGGTGGAGCAGGAGACATCTGAAGAAATAATATGGACATGGGAAAGAAGAGATTTAATATGGTACAATATTTATGCAAAGAAAGCAAAACTAATCAGTACAAAAAGAGCAGCACCAAATATATTTGGAGAGAAATATAGGCAAAGACATCCGGATATGGAAAATTTTACAATGCAAAAAATAAGAATTCAAAGAGGAAAAGTAGAAAAGGGATTAGTAATGGAGAAGTTAAAGAAATGAAAATTGAGGTTATGGATTATCTGTGAAGTGAAGGATTTAGTGTAGAAAATCTTATTCTGATAACATCACTGCAGAATAGAGCAATGGAGCCCCAAATTAAGGAAAAAACACTAGAGCAGGCAACATCTGATCTCTTTCCACATGAAGATGCTTTGGTGCCTGTCATAGGAAACAACAAGGGAAGGATCAGGAAACTGGCAAATCTGACACAGTCAATGTTGTCGATTGATAGGCCAGTGAGTTCCCATATGAAAGACCAACGGATGACACAGGGCAAAACTGAAGAGAATGTGGCACAGGAAGATGCTGTGGGACTTTCTGTAGAATGCTGAAGAAATGGAGAACAAAAAATGTGCCCTCAGTTTAGAAATAAAATTATCTAAGAGAAGAATTGCTTGATTTAATACAGATTGGCAGACGTATTAAAATCATGCACTATTGCAAATAATAAATTAAAACTATCAGCACAGGCAGAAAAACTTTACAAGATATGCAGATAAATATAAAGGAAAAGTACAAAATAAGCAATTTATGGATGATCCAAAAAAGTTTGAGAGAACTGGGAAACAAGGCAAAAGGAATTGAAACCCCACAAAAAAAAAAAAAAAAAAATAAATAAATTTTGAGGAAGATCCTGTAGAACATAACAAAAATGCTGAATGGATAGAAGAAGTTAAAGAAAGAATATGAAGCTCGTATGTACATCATATGAAATAGGATGAAGAAATGGCCAGAGAGATTGAAACAAAGTTAAGAAAAGCTCCTAACTGGAAAATCATAGGCCCAGATTCAGTACCTAACTTTAGGCTAAAAGTATTAACATCTTTACATTAAGATGTAGCCATGAGTAAGAACTATTTATATGCGCACCCTGAACCGATACCAACCTGGTTAGCAACAGGAAAAACAATACTCATACTTAAGAGCGAACCTGCAAGCTATCCTAAAAACTATAGACCAATAACTTATCTCCCATCAAAATATAAACTATACACTGGAATTGATACCAACAGAGTTTATAGTCATTTAGAATAAAACTCAATCAGGGCAATAGAACAAACTGGTAAAAGAAATTCATGTGGAACAAAGGATCCTTTGTTGTTAAATAGTCATAATGGATAACTGGAAAAGGGGGAAGAACTTAAGTACTGCATGGACAGACTACAACAAAGCATTTGACAGTATTTCATGTTTTGTTAACAGTGTGGTTCATATAAAACTATTTGTTTTAACGGGTGGGCTATCCAGAGCCATTTTTGTTTTATTTTTGCGTTTGGTTTTTAAACGCATATTTGACAGTATTCCACATTCACAGATAAGAGTGCTTACACCCTACACAGATAGAATACATTACAGTGACCATAAAACAATGGAAAACCACTTTGCATTTAAGCCATGATAAAGGACACATTATTATTCCAGGGATAAAAATTCAAAGGGGGGTATTGTATGGTGACTTTGTCACTGCTGCTCCCTTGTCTTGCCCTTAACCCATTCTACTTAACAGATTAGGTCACGGCTAAAATTTGGCTCCCAGAAAACAAAGTGTAAACACATGTCTTTTTGTGGATGATTTACAACTGTAGAGTTCATCAGAAGAAGAACTGAAAGCACAACTACAAGGGGTCAAAACTTTTTCAGATATAAGAATGTCATTTGGTAATGATAAATGTGCAAAAGCAACCTTTAAAGCAGGAAAACTGCAGCACCAGGAAAATATCAGTTTGGGACGTAATGTGATATAAAGGAACTTGGGCAAGAGAGCATGTATAAATATTTGGGAATTGATGAAGGATTAACAAAACAAGAACACATGAAAATAAAATTTAGGAATATTTTAGAAGACTAAGATTTAATATTGAAAACAGCATTGACATATAGGAACAAAGTCCAAGCTATAAACCAATTTGCTCTTCCTGTCCTAACTTACAGGTTTGGAGTCATTGACTGGCTCAAAAGGTGTTAGTTTAGACTGGAAAACAAGGAGGATGCTTTGTGCTCATCAAATGATATATAAAAATCCGTGAATACCAAGACTATACATTCCCCGTTCTGAAGGAGGTATGGGCCTCCTTGAAATTGATTATAGATCTGCAATCGTAAGACTGTGTACATTTGGGTTTTGTGAGGTCATCAGATATGTACACAGTCTTACGATTGCAGATCTATAATCAGTTTAAAGGAGGTCCATACCTCCTTGAAATTGATTATAGATCTGCAGTCGTAAGACTGTGTACATTTGGGTCTTGTGAGGTCATCAGATATGTACACAGTCTTACGATTGCAGATATATAATCAATTTCAAGGAGGTATGGGCCTCCTTGAAACTGATTATAGATCTGCAATTGTAAGACTGTGTACATATCTGATGACCTCACAAGACCCAAATGTAAAGAAAGTTTTAAAACATGAGAATAAGTTTAAGATGACTTTCCTGCTTAGTTTAGCAGAAATATATTGGTGTCAAGCAGGAATTAAAATCAAACCAGAAGTAGATAAAAAAATCAGGCAGCAACTGAATGTGCCAAAAAAAAGTATGTAAGGTGACAGATCAGATCAGAAGGTGGTAAGAAGTGTAGAAAATGCATGCATGTGGTTGCAAGTATAGAAAACTTTTGGAACAACCTCGTTGGATCAGGATCGAGTGCAGGAATAGTTAAGGAGAGGTGAATTTAAACCAAAAGATGAAAGGTTAATATTGGCAACCCAAGACAGTAGACTTAAGTACTCGTTGGTTTAACAAGTCCCACTGAACATGTGGGAGAAACAGACAAATGTAAGTTTTGTAAAATAGATTTGGAAGCAGTTGCATATCCTGTGAATACTAACGGCAGAAGGACTACATACAGAAAGGGATAATAATGCCGCAAGATGGTTGCATTGGGGCTATGCACACATTATAATATTGAAGTAGCTCTGGAAACATGAACCACAGCACAGTATGGAAAATTGTTTCTATCACATAGGATCACCCATTACCAATAGTTCAGAAAATGGATGCAAGAAAAATTTAACTGCAAAATTACCTCCCTTACCTTATTTAAACATAAAATAAATGGGTAAAGTAAAATCACATATTCGGCTTTGATCTAAAACTCCTATTTCCGGACAGCCTGTAAGTGCACTGCTCAAATTTAGAGCATTCCGTTTGCACCCAAACCACATGAACAAAAACAAAAGAAAATAAATAAATAAAAGAAGAATGAACATGTGAAAATATCTAGCATGTACTGATGTATGTTTCTAGAGATTAAATGTTGACTGCATAAATAAAATCAATAACACCACAAGTATTATTAGCAGAGTGTATTAAGAGAGTAAATACTGATCTGTAAACAAGAAATCACTGGTGACAGACAACAGTTAAAAGCATAGCACTCTTGCTTATCATACAAAGAATTCCCAACACATTTCTACATCACCAAAGCATATATATGTGGTATATTATTGAAAAAACTACAAAAAAAAAATGTACATACATAGAAGTGCACCACTGTATTTGTTCGTTACAAAACGACAAGCACCATGTGGTTTTATTAATGTGAGCCAAATGATAATATGAAGATATACAGTACTAAATTACAACAAAACATATTACTTTTTCTCAAGCTGGTCTAATGGTAACTTAAGTGGTATTATAAATACCATTAAATTTAAAGAGATAGCAAACCATATAAATGCTGTATACATAGATAAAAATAGATATGATAAACATAGTACTGCTATAAATGCTGAAAAAATATATATAATATTCTAGCACATCTGCATTTATAGTAGAAAGATTATACATAATATTAAAGGTGTCTTTGAATAAATAACTATAGGAGGAGTTATAACTTCAATAAAAAGAGATGACTGATGCTAGACTAATAGAAGTTTGGACTGACAAATCATCATAACATAACTCTTATAAGTGAACTCATTTGCCTCTAACTTTTTTATTTAGCCCTACTGTTTTCCATGTTGCTCTCCCAGCTTGTCTCTTCAGACTCATCCCTGTTAAGTTCATAGGTTCAGTAGATGGACACAGCATTTTGTTAGTGTGAATAAATGCTATAGCCTCTTCAACAGAATTAAATAACTGAGGACCATCTTGAAGAAAGATTTTCAGTCTCGTTGGGAAAAGAAGGTAAACTTTTATGTTATTTTTCTTCAGTTCACTGATAAAAGGAAGGCATTGCTTTCTTTTTTCTCTGACTTTACTGGAAAAGTCATTTTCAAATCTAATAATATTATTACTAATTCTGGGGAGATGGTTTGGCCAGGCAGAGTTTAAGACCAAGTCCTTGTCAATGCTAGAAATTAATTTAACAATTAAAGATGAAGGAGGAGATCTTCATTTCTTAATGGCTTGGATGGAGATCTGAGAGCTCTCTCCATACTGGGAGAGAAAGCCTCTAGTATGTTCAGTATGTTGGGAAACCATGAAGACAAGATGTTGATAATATTATCTCCTTCCACAGTGTCAGGAACACCACAAATCCTTAAGTTATTCAATGTCTCTCTCTCTCTCTATTCTCAAAATCATCTATTTTTTCTAGTAACCAAGTACTTTGCTTCAGAAAAAGAATTTCTTCTTTTTTGAGTCTACCATCAGCATCATCCATTCATTATTCATAACATCTTCTATGTCAGAAATCTTTGCATTTTGTGTTTTCATCAGCTCCTTCAAAATATTTGCTTATTACAGTCATCTTTAATATGATTCCTTTTCTTATCTAATTTGCTAGTGTGTCCAGTTTCAAAGAAATTTATTGGACATTTGATGTCAATAACTGCCGTTCCTTTTTCATGCTGCTATCAGATGTTTAAGATTTGGGGTGGCTCATTATGAAGTAAAGGAAGTTTTCCAATTTGGTTGAAGTGACAGGTATTTATTAAGTTCAGAAGTTGCTTAGATATTTTTTTTAAAACAAGAAACATCTTTAATAAATTATCATGCATGACATTGGCAATCTTACATTTATAAAAATGAAAAAAATGCATACCAACACAAGTTCAGTTGGAAACATTATACATTACAAACCATGTTGACACAGCTGTAGCTACACATGTTATACATCTCTTATAATATATCCAGCCATTGTCAGTCAGCCATTACATAGCTCATTCAATTCCTGCCTTATTTTAAACCTCTTTCCTCCTCTGCATGTATTGATCCCACACTTCCCAGTTTTTACTATGCAATTTGTTCCTACCCTTTTCTAAAGGTCCTAAATCCAGTTCTTTTATCTCGGTTACTATCTTCACTACCTCTAGTAAAGTTGGTTTAGACAATTATTTCCATTTTCTAGTGATTGCTTTTTTGGCAGCTATCATTATTAGATTCAGCAAGGACTTACTATGTCTAGACAATTCCGATTCTGTATCATTATGTATTTATTTACTTATTGTTTATTTGACATTTGTTAACAGATTTGGTCCAACTGAGCCAGCAGCCCATTTTCAGTGGAGACCCAAGGAGAAAAGCTCCAGAGTTGTACAGACCAAAAGTAGCAATATATACACAAAAAATATTTATGAGTACAGAAAAAAAAACAAGAAAAACTTGTTGTAATTAATACATTTGGAAAAAGAGAATTTTTTTTAATATAAAAGAGTGTTGTCATTAGCAAAATCCAAAAAAGTTTACAGTGCCAAAAGAGCAACACTCCAACCCAAAAATTCACCACAAAACGGTACTGAAGAGGTTACCAACAATGAAACACCAATTTAGGGAAACACACAAGTTTATTAAATGCAGAAAGAACAATGCAATAAAAAAACGGTCTACCTGAGAAAAAATTCTTTGGAGTCAACTTGGGGTATAAAAATACCTTTGTAAACACTCCCAAGCAAAGATCCTAAACCTTCTAGACTTTGTTGTATATTTGGGAGGCATACATACACCCCCCCCCATTGTTTCCTTGTGAATAGGTTATCCAGTCTCTCTCCCAGTCCTTTCTAACCTCCTCTGATTCTTATAGTTATCATGCATTATTTTATATGCTCTACTAATTATTCCTTTTTTAACAGCAACTTATGTTCTAGATTCTACTAAAAAAACTCTACCCGTGCTCTTCTTTCCTTTAGGACCCCCCTATTTCTTTCTCTTTGCCTATACTCTGAAATCAATCCTTGACAGGGAAGGCAATCTCTAACCTACAGTCCAAAGAAGTTCTTGGTGACTTCCCATTCTATTACCATTCCCTCTTTCCACTTTCAATTATAGTTTTCTGCTTGTGTGATGTATAGGAGCTTTAACTGTGTTGCTCTGAAATACCCCTTCAGATTGGGTAATTCCAATCCACCCTGTTCTCACTTGACTGCTGCTGTCTTCCCCTCCCAGTTAAAATCCTTCAGCTCTTTATTAATTGCTATCCACAAATTCTCCTCTGATTGATAAAAATATGCCTGACCCGTTTCACATAGAAACAGAAAGCTAGTTATGAAAACAAAATTGCCACTGATTCTGAAGACAACAACAAAGCATTCTATAGCTATGCCAAGAATCTCAATGGCAACACTCATATCTGCTCTGAGTTATAGCACAATTGCACTAAATATACAGAACCAACTGATATTGCCAACATCCTGGCAGATAGTTTCAGTGCTAACTTTATCCCCCTCTCACCCCCTAAAAGGCACATCTCTATACTGGAAGAATACAAAGTTCCTGCAATCACGGCTGCACAGGTAAAATACACACTCTCCAAAGCCAAAAACACAGCATCTATGGGACTTGACAGCATCCCAAGCTGCGTTCTACATGAACTACAGAACGAACTGGCACCCCACCTAAGTACCATGTTCAATCATAGCCTCATCTCAGGCTTTGTGCCCACTGAATGGCGCACAGCAAAGGTTATCCCACTCCACAAAGGGGGAACCACCAAGTCCCCAGGAACTACTACCCCATTAACCTGATGAGCCTGGTCTGCAAGGCCATGCAACATAGCATCATGGAACTTATAAACAAAGACATTGGCAATCTCCAAACTCTGGACCCCACCCAGTTCAGGTTTGTAAAAGGCAGATCATGTCTCTTAAACCTGATAGGCTTCTTTGAAGCAGTCACCAAAGCTGTAGACGAGGGTAAGGTAGTTCACACAGCCTATCTAGATCTCGCCAAGGCTTTCAACACCATCCCCCACTCTGGAATTATAGATAAACTCACTAAACTAGGATAAATCCCTATGTCACAAGATGGATTGCCAACTGGCGCACTGACAGAACCCACACTGTGAAAGTAGCAGACTCCAAATCTGACTTCAGACCAGTGACAAGTGGAGTAACACAGGGTTTAGTCCTGGGTCCTCTCCTGTTTGATGTCTACTTCTCTGAAGTACAGGCTAACACAGAAAGTGTTTGGCTAATGAAGTTAGCAGATGACTGCAAACTAGGAGCCATAATCGAAACTCCTAACGACGTGGACATTCTACAAAAGGGCCTCATTGAGACAGATGCCTGGTGTCAAAGTCATGGCCTCAAGCTCAGTGCCAAAAAGTCCATTGTCATCCCCTTTGGTAAAAACTCTGTACCCACGAACTACCACATAGGCAGTAGTCTACTTAACTCCAAAAGTATGATGAGACCTTGTGACAGGGGGACAGTTGTCTCTCATTTGATAATCACATAACCACAGTAGTCAGGAAATTCTTCTACATGGCACACCTCATCACAAATGGTTTCCCATCCAGGAACAAAGACGTCATTGTTCCCATCTACTCGTCACTCATTAGACCCATTATAAAGTACAACGCCCCTTTTGGTATGTACCTCACAAGACATCTACAACAACTGGAAAGGCTGCAGAAATACCTCACAAAGAGGATTACCAGCCTCAAACAGATGCCCTACACAGACCATGTCAAAAAACTCCAGCTTTACTCCATTGCATATCGCCTACTCAGAGGTGATCTCTGCCTAACATATAAAGCTATGTCAGACCCAGAGCTGTTGGACATGCTCCACTTAAAGAAATCCCAGTCGATCCGAGTTACAGGCTCTAGGGGCCTAAACCTTGTCACCACAATAAACAGAACATGCTGGAGAGAGAGATTCCTTTCGCAGAGACTTCCCATACTCTAGAACAAACTACCTATCTATATCAAACAAAGCCCCTCATTAGCACTCTTCAAGAAAAATCTTGATGACTACATGAGAAATAGGAAATTCACCCTGGGGATCACTTCTGTGGCTCTGTTCAACAGGGGCACAGGAAAATTATTTTCTTGGGTGGTGAAAGCCAGGGTACCTTTTTGGCTAGGCTTATACAGGCCCAAGGGCCAATAGCCTAGTACCTACCTATGAACCAGATACAGCAGTCCATGAAAAAAACAGAAGTAACACTGATCACTGAAATTGCTACACCCAGTGACTACAGTGTCTTACATACAGAGAGAGAGAGAGTAATAAAATACCAGGATTTGCAGGCAGAAACAAGGCAATGTGGAAGAAGGAAACCCAGAGAATTCCAGGTTCCTATTAGAATGACAAAACCACATTTTGTCGAATGCGTTTTCGTCGACACATGTAGAGTGAACAGGCGAAACAGAGAAGCGGCTGTTCAGCGAATTCTTTCCCTGTGAAAGAAGGCACCTGACCGCTTTGTTGCTTTGTCGTGTTCTGCAGTGTAGTGTAGTCCTTTGTATAGCTCCCGAGCGTGAATGTGCAACAGTTACTGACCTTAGGGTTAGGGTGCGGTTTAAGGTAAGTGCATATCTATGAAAGTGTTTACTGTTTTTTATTTTGCGTTAGATGTATGGTTGTGTTACGTGTGTATGTGTTTTCATTTGTTTACTTTTGTTTTGGGGGCGTAGAATTAGGGTTAAGGTAAGTGTGCATGTGTTTGGAACTGTTTATGTAAATGTGCGAGAGTTACTGACCTTAGGGTTAGGGTGCGGGTTAAGGTAAATGCATATGTTTTACTGTTTTTTTTTCATTAGATGTATGGTTGGGTTACGTGCATATGTGTATTTAGTTGTTTACTGTTTTTTTGGGGGGTAAAATTAGGGTTAGGATATGTGTGTATGTGTTTAGAAGTGTTTAATGTTTTTTTTTTGGGGAGGTTGGAACAGCGATTTCTTTCCCTAGGAAAGGAATTGCTGTTCTGTGGTTTTGACATTTTCACCTTTCGTTGAAAATGTATCTGAAACATAGGTTCATAGGTAGATACTAGGCTATCTGTCCTAAGGCATTTATAAGCCTAGCCAGAGTGTATTTGGCTTCCGCCTCCCTATTAGATTAGCCTACTGTGCCTCTGTAAAGTAGGTCACAGAAGGTACCCTTTTAAGATTAGTTTACTGTGCCTCTGTCTAGCAGGGACACAGAAGAGATCCCAGGGGTGAATTTGCGATTTCCCATCCACGCGTCAAAATTTCGCTTGAAGAGGGTGAGCGAGGGGCTATGTCTAACATGAATTGGGATTCTATTCCAGAGTGAGGGGAGCCTCTGGGAAATGAATCTGTCCCTCCAGTATGTCCTATTTATTTTTGTGCTGAGGTTTATGTCCCTGGAGCGTGTAGCTCTAAGGGACTTGGATTTTTTGAGGTGGAGCATGTCCATTAATCCTGGGTTTGACATGGCTTTGTATGTCAGGTATAGATTGCCTCTGAGTAGGTGGTAAGCAACTGAGTAGAGCTGGAGTTTCTTTAGTCGAGCTGCATAGGACATCTGTTTGTAGCCCATGATCCTCTTGGTAAGGTACTTTTGGGGTCTCTCCAGTTGCTGCAGGTGTCTGGTAAGGTACATTCCAAAAGGGGCATTGTATTAAATTATGGGCCTGATGAGTGACGAGTAGAGGGGCACAATGACCTCTCTTGATCTAGATGCGAACCCTTTCGTGATAAGGTGGGCTATATAGAAGGTCTTTCTAACCACTTTGGCAACGTGATTATCAAAGGAGAGATTACTATCTACGTTGGTCCCCAAATCTCTAATTACTTCATCGTTCGCAGTTTTTAACGTTTGATGTTTCAATATAGACCCAGAATTCCAATAGTAGTAGGAGCAATGGGTCTTATCCATGTTTGATTGTAAATAATATTTATACTTTACCGATTCATTTAACGCTGTATGAAATGAACAAGTGAATTCTGGGCTCATTGCTGGTGTTGCAAAGAGCACTTCTGGCTAACATCAAAGATTGAAACAATACTAATTTTATGAACTTTAATCACACTTTGACTTGGGAATGGGGTCCATTCCCATCATGGTATTAGGAACCCAAAAGACTTGGAGAAATTAAAAAAAGTGAGCTAATAATCTGAAGGAAATACCACTGCAAGACTAGACATTGTAAAAGACAGAAGAGTCACTTTTTAGATGCAGTAGCTGTTCAATGTGTGGGTACTTAAATACCATCTGTATATTTAAAGATCCATTCATAGCAAATTATTATTTTAACAAATTTGCTTCATGTGGAAAAGAGGGTTTAGTTTATTTGTCTAGCTGCAAATATGTTTTTCTGTCAGGAAAACATAGTGACATTTTAGAATAAGCATGAAAGAACATGTCAGACATAAAGCAAAAAATGGGAAATGATCTTTGAAGGAAAGACAAAATGCTGATTGTGAAGTTAGTTTTACATTACAGTCCCTTCAGACAGCAAAACAATAAAGGGGGGTAATGATTTTAAACATGTTCTATTGGGCATGCTAGAAGTGAAATTGCACTTAAATATTGCAAATGAAACAGGGCCAAGTGGCAGCATTTTTCTAAAGCCTTTAGAGAAAAGGGGTTTTAAAAAAGCTGTAACAGTTGATTCAATAATTATAAACTGTTTAATACATTTATTTATTTTAGTATAAATTTGTTTGATTTTTTGGTAAAAATCATGTCACTACTGTTTTGAAAGTTTGGATCTGTAACTGCAATTGTGCTTTGACAACCTGAATGACAGTGTTAAGTTTGGTCTTGCAAGCAATAGGGACTTAGACTGTGATAACTGACCTAATTTACTGCACTTTTTCATGTATTTTTAAAAGGAAGCCTTATGGTTTACTCTGTAAGGGACATGTAACAGTTTTGTTTAAAAGGCTTGACTCTGATTCTTGATGCCTGACAAAGGACCTTATTTGCAACACATTTACTTGCCAATACAGACTCTTGCTAACACACCGAATATATTTTATTGTTATACAATGCTGTCTTGTGTGTGTGGCTTTACTGGTTCCAAGGGTTTGTTTTTCATGTGTGGTACATATTTTTATTGTTTCAATAAGGTATATTCATTGTTTTTTCTTAGTCACTTACATTTGAAATTTTATTTTAAAATCTATGGAACTGCACTGAGCATATTAAGAGAAGTTTTTTTCCTGTTTGAATGACCACTGATTAAAAATAGTTACAGTTAACTTGTAAAAATAACATCATTCTATGAAAAAAAAATCATATTTTCCTATTGCTACTACTTTTTATATTCAAATATATGATTATAATGTAATATAAAAGGAATGTTAAGTCACGATGTCCTGGGATATCAAGCCTACCAAAAATTGCTATACCTTTTAATTGATAAATAAACAGAGCTCTCTCAGGGTAAGGTACCTGCTATGTCCCCAAACAAAAAAATGTCAATATCAAGGTGCAGGTACTCCACGACTATCGAAGCCAACCATCAACCAAAAAAGCAAAAATCAATAAAAAATTTTTATACTTGAACAGCAAAAGAACTTTATTCCATGGGTTGTTAGCACTTTCACTTCTACTCTGGACGCTTCTTCAGACTTTAATAAAACACTTCATCACTTCTGTATTTAAACACTTATCAATTAAACAGTTAACCAATGAAAGCCTTTGTACGAATACATAACTATAAAAAGTCAGAAACTTCTAAACAGATAAAAAGTCAGAAATTTATATTGTGAAAATTAAAACTTCAAAATTCAACATTGACATTAAAATGGATGTAGTAATAGATTATAACTGTTATTAACATTTCAGATGGCAAATAGCATATAAATATTTAAAAATACAAGAGCATATAAAAAACATGTAATAAAAACATTTCAAGTGTATGAAACTACTGAAAAACTTCTAAAAATACATATTCCTACTAACACCAAGAAACATGAAAAAGTCAAAGGTATAGCAATAAATAACTGCTAATGCTTAATATGACGACTGACTAGAAAGGGTTTCAAAGTGACCCTCTCATTGAGGCCATCTCCTTCATCTGCTTTCATTCTGATGATCCATTTACTTTGAAATTTATTTATTTATATATTTATTATTTATATGCTATTTGCCATCTGAAATGTTAATAACAGTTATAAACTATTACTACATCCATTTTAATGTCAATGTTGAATTTTGAAGTTTTAATTTTCACAATATAAGTTTCTGACTTTTTATCTATTTAGAAGTTTCTGACTTTTTATAGTTATGTGTGACCAGACCACGATGTTCTTTATTAACAAAAGTTAAAATTCAATAGATTCAGCGCTATCGTCTGCCGCAAGCAGACTTCATCAGAATAATGAGTACACAGTACCTCTTGTTTTTATATTGTTAAAAAAATGATTTACAACTTAATTAGTAAATTAATTAATTAATTGAACCTGGAATTGGAATAATTGTAGACCAAATAACCCATTGGTGGGTTCCTTCTTTATATGGTCCATACGACCATATAAAGAAGGAACCCACCAATGGGTTATTTGGTCTACAATTATTCCAATTCCAGGTTCAAATAATTAATTAATTAATTTACTAATTAAGTTGTAAATCATTTTTTTAACAATATAAAAACAAGAGGCACTGTGTACTCATTATTCTGATGAAGTCTGCTTGCGGCAGACGATAGCGCTGAATCTATTGAATTTTAACTTTTGTTAATAAAGAACATCGTGGTCTGGTCACACGGAGTCTTTCTTCTTTCTTTTTTTATAGTTATGTATTCGTACAAAGGCTTTCATTGGTTAACTGTTTAATTGATAAGTGTTTAAATACAGAAGTGATGAAGTGTTTTATTAAACTCTGAAGAAGCGTCCAGAGTAGACGTGAAAGCGCTAACAACCCATGGAATAAAGTTCTTTTGCTGTTCAAGTATAAATATTTTTTATTGATTTTTGCTTTTTTGGTTGATGGTTGGCGTCGATAGTCGTGGAGTACCTGCACCTTGATATTAATACCTTTTAATTGCATGAGTTTTAAAAAATAATATTTGTTTCCATCCCACCTACATAGTAGTCTGAGACAAAATATTAATATGCATCGAGAAATCTTTTAGTGAAATGATGAGAAAATACACACAACAATGGTAAAGAGGTCTCTGATTTATAACTTAATTGTATTATACTCTCTAACTATATTAAGAAATGATGCATTAAACTAGGAAAGTACACCAGTGTGACCAGAATTACCCCTTTATTTATGGTCTATAACTTAGTCACAAGTCATGATCTCAAAACCAAGCATCTGAGATGACAGAAGCACAGCATAGTAAAATAATACTGCATGGACAGAAAATAGCCCCTAATAGTTCAATAATATAAGTATTTGGGTATGCTTTTTTTCTAGAGGGAAGTGTTAGCAACCTGCGGGTAAAGCATCCTTTCAGCAAGAAACCAATTGGCAAGTATCAGCATTTCATTGGCTGGCATGGGAAAGCAATAGCTAATATTACCCAACTGGCAGTTAATCTCAATTACCAGTAAAGTTAGTTATATTAATGTAGCCTGTACTTAAATGAATGTCTTTGCTTGTATGAACAATCTGTGGTAGCAGTTATTTACCATATTCGGTTTGTGGTTTGCTTAAAATATTTACCAAAACACTCCAAAACACTGATAATCCAAAATGGGTTTTAACATGTGCCCTGCAGTGGGGCATAGCCATGTTTGGGTTCTGTTCTCCAGCTAATGTTTTTGTGCTTGAACATGTTTTGGTCGACATTCTGTAAGTCAGCTAAAGCAAATTTGACTAATGCTAGTGTGGATGGTTTATGTTGGCTAGCACCATCTGGCCTGGATCCTCTAAAGAGTAGGCAGCACTAAGTTAGAGCAATAAATTAACATTCAACAGAAGTTGTGTGGTGGATGCCTCTAGTCTGGGCTTAGCTAGGTGGCCAGCTGGGGAATTCAGCAAGGCCAATAAGTACCCTGGTATCCAGAAGAGGAATGTAGCAAGACCAGAGGGGTGCAGTATTACAAAAGGAGTACAAACATCTTTGACCATCCTCATTTGCTCATCAGTTCCATCACTGATGCAATGTTTAGCACTAGTATACCCCATTCATAAGACACTATTTTAGCACCGCATTCATTAAACCTTTACCATTGTTGTTGTACTTCCCAGAAGCACATTCATAATTAGAGCTCCCTCACCTTCTCCAGCCTAAAATTATGCCACCTTCTGTGGTGTGGCCTATTCACTGACAAGCTTACATACTGATTTATGTGACATGTGACCTTGCATAAATGAGTTATTTATGAATCTTTATATATCCATGTTTAGTTTCAATACTGGCAATAAATTAAAGGCCTGATACATCAAAGTGGTGTAAGACCTTATTGTTTCAGAAATATTGTCCTGTTACGAAATGGACAAAATCGGGTGAGTAACTGCTGCCTTGGCATACTTTATGTACCATATCAGTTTCTTCCCCTTTGTTTACTGCTCTTCTCTACACTCATCTTTAGCCATTCCCCTCACTTACACAGGGTATAAGGGTCATGGTCACCCAGAATATGTCTAAATGTTTGACATGGATCTGACGACTTTTAACTACCCCGTCCACAGTATCCATTTCCCCATTTATTACAAATTAGATGTTGTACATGTATTCTGCCTATGAGATTTCATATGGACAAATAGTGGTACAGTTACTTCACAACCTCTTAGCACAAGAAATCTGGACCAAGCCAACAATAATGAGGGGACACTGGCCCCAAAACAGAGAGAGCTTTTAAAAATTGCTTTGTATAAACTTGGAAACTTTCTACAACAGGTTTTGCATTGATTTGAATTTTCTGAAGGATATGAAGTTTAAAACTAAAATGCAAAGTGGCTTCAGTATATGATTTGCCAGAAAATGACAGATTTTGAGGACTACATCAGAACTATGAGGGAAAAATGTGGACATTTTGTGAAAATCAGGGCAGTTGAGAGGTATGGTTGTAGAGGGTGCATTATCAAATTTAGAAGACAACATAATTTTTAGTTGCAGATGGCCATTTTGTTATTCTTATCCCCAACACAATTGTATGCCTTTTCTACTCTCACACCTGCCATTAATCCCTTCCCCCTTTTGGTCATTCATTGCTCACACTGTGGGAGGAAGATATTTCATCCCATTTGTTCCTTCTCACATATCCAGTAGATGAGAACTTTTGGTGGGGCATCATCCAGTCAGCCATAGGGACTTTTTGTTATATGCCTTAACTTCATGAACTCCATGTCATGTGATTAGCATGGATGCAGTACTGGACACAGAAGCATTGTCACTCTCATACATGCCCAACTGTTGCTTCAGTGTAATCTGCTTGCAGTGCATGCACTCATCATAACTAAAGTACTGCTGTTGACTTCACTGTGATGTCCACCCTCTGCTGGGTGTTTGCACAGAAGTGCATTGTGCTACCTCCCTCCCCCAAGGACGTGCTCACTGGCTAGTCTGTTGCCCCATCCTGATCCTCAATCACTTGTGTGTGTAACTGAACTCATGTGGCTTGTGTTTCAGGCAGGAGTTCATCTTTGTGTGCCAAGGAGCTGACAGAAATAAAGATTTAAAATGGTCATTATGAACCATAGTTTCAAAGCATAGATAAAAAAAGGTTAATCACATACTAAGTGCTAAATGTTTATTGCCAATTTCAACATTGGTGCATTATTAATTTTAGTTTTCTAAACAATACAGAAACTATTTTTCATCACTTCATGGTTTTGGTATTTTACTGTACCTGGATTTCATCATCATAAAATGTGATCCTTGTATATTATATCATGGTGACATTTTACTTGAAATGGGATCCATATTCTAGAAAAGGTTTGTACAGACTCTGCCAGTCTTCATCTTTAATATTTATGTTGAAAGAGGACATACAGACTGACCTACATGTGTGGGGCAGAGCCTAATTTGCATCTAACATAAAGGAACCATCCCTTGGCTCGGAAAAGCTTACTGCAAAGTGGATGCTTTATATCAGAAGGTTTCTACACTGCGGTAAGCCTTTCCAATTCTTAGACTGGTCTGTTACTATGGTTTCCTCCCTACAGATGCCTCACTAGAGAGATTTTTCTTGCAGATGAAACAACATGCTGATGCAGGAGTCCAAAAGAGTGGCTAATTATAATTAGCTCATGTATCCTACCCTCGTAGTGTTTGTTGATCCCAGTTTATTCAGCAAAACAATTCAGAGAATTGCTGAGAAGAATTTAACTCTAGGAGGAGAAACTTAACATCTTATGATAGTGGTCACCCATTCAGTCCTATGAATGTACTTGCAGTACAGGTAAATCCAGCAAAGAAGTGGAGATGTGCCTCCTGTGTGTGCACATGTGTGCAAATACACATACATCCGCACAACAGTGCAGATGTGTACGCATGTACACACATCTGCATGCGTGTCTATAAGTTCATGAGTGAGGTTGAAAGAAATGGTCTGCCTGTGTGGGCGGTTTCAGTACAGGGGTTAGGTCAGGGATCATGAGTCTGTGTTTGCCTGTGTGATTGCATTATGGTTGGTAGAGGCTAAGACTGCATGTGTGTTTTTGCTTTAGTGGTCACAGTACTCCAGGTGGGGGGGTCATGTGCCTGGATATGTGTTTCTGTAAATCTGTGCAAGTGTGGATAAGCTTTATGGATGTGCACAAATTTGTGTGCACACCAGTGTCCGCTTGTGCATGTACAGAGACATTTTTACTAGCATAATGCATGGGGCTGCTAGAAAAAATGCCAGCACGGTTAGGTTTTATCACACTTAGATTCACTGTCATGGTAATGAGTTACTAATAAGGTATTTTTTACTCTTAAGTATGGTGTTAGCATGTTTGAGTCAGAATTTTTCAACACTGCAATAACTGACCACTCGAGGTGAATCTTGACATCGACGTGGAGAAATCATAAGTTGGTTATGATTGTAGACCAAATCATAATTCTTTGTAGTGTATGGTGCTCTGCACCATGTGCTACAAGTTACAGAAAAGGAGACTGAACATTTCATTTATGCCAGCTGCTGTCTGTCTGGTTGTGCTGAGTATCCCTCTGAGGAATTATTGGCTTTAAAAATTGGCAGACCTTTGACACTGCCAAATCTTTTGCTTTGGGATCATAAACTTGCACTCTGCATTTCTCCAGGACTCTTATCTCTCTCTTCTAATTTTATTGATGTAAAATACTGCTTGCTTCCTTCCCTTTAATTGTTTGACTCTTTTATGTCATTTTCTTCCTTCATATGAACTAGAATTGCCTAGTCAAAATCTCTATTGTAATAAAGCGCTCCAAACCATATTAATCACAATTTATCAAACTGGTCCCTAAATCTAAACTTAAAAAAAAAGTCCTACAAGAAATTACAGCCATTCTCACTCAGTTAGAAAATAACATTACAAAAAGTGACATACCCTATGATATTCAAGGGGCAGCAACAAAAGCTGTAATTAGAAGCATTTTAATACAAAAAGTGTCACTATACAAGAAACAAATTAAAGAGAAGGAAATTAAACTAGGAAACCAATTAAAACAAGTGGAAAAAGAACTTCAAAACAATTACTCCAATGAACTAGAAAATACTAAGCTAAACCTGCAAAAACAACTTTACTCCCTGCAAACACAGCAATACTCCATCACTGAATTAAAACTACCTACAAGTATGCAGAAAGGGCCCAAACACATTCAAAAACTTCTGCAAGGCTAATCAATATAAAAATGCCCCCCCACCAAGAATAACTGAAATAAAATATAAAGGCAAATGTTTATGCACAAACTCTGATGTTATTGAATCCTTTGAAGAAATCCATAAGAATTTATACAGCCCACAAAACAATCTCAACCAGAACAATATGAAGAATTCATAAGATTTACAATTCCCCTTTTAAGAGATGCACAAACAAATTCTCAAAGCTCCCCTTACATTACATGAAATTAAATCAGCAATTGACAAATTCAAAGCTCCTGGGCAGGACTGCTACACTTATGAATACTATAACAATTTTAAATTATCAACCATTTTGCTAAGAACTTATAATTTCATTATCGGTTTTGGTATTTCAGACCTGTATATAAATCAAAAACTATTATCATCCCTAAGCCTAACTCAGATAAAATAAACCCTTGTAACTACAGACCTATTGCTCTTATAAATATAGATATTAAAATACTAACTTCAAAACTAGCAAATAGAATTCAAAAAGTACTACCATATTTAATATCTCCTGAGCAATTAGGCTTTATGACTCAAAGACAGGTTGTGACAGTACACTTACTCTGGATACAATAATCTAACTCTTGGCAAAAGACAGTTGACCAAGATGTGCTTTGTCTTTAGATGCAACCAAAGCCTTCAACAAGGTTAACTTGGGTTTTCTTTTTAAAAATTCTTTATTCAATATTCCTCAGGAATTCATAAATATTGTTATAGATGCATATTTATAGATAATTTTAACACATTAAACAAAAAATCTAAATCAATTAAAATCATCAATGGAACTAGATAAGGATGTCCCCTTTCTGCCTATCTGTTCAACCTGTACATAGAACCCCTAATGATTTTTATAGCACAAAAAACTTTCCATCTTATTCCTAGAAACCAAAATGTTCAATTAAAATGTATACCCTTTGCAGATGATGTAAATATTTACTTTTAACTTCCCAATACTGATCTATACAAAATTTTTAAATCTCACAAAGTTCACAAAAGTAACTAAATATGAAATCAACCCAATTAAATCTGCTATATTCCCAATACATCCTCTCGGACATAAGGAATTCTGTTTTCCAGAAACTAAAATCAAGGTAAACTCGTTAAAATATGTAGAAATCCAGTTTGAGCATACTCAAAGAATTACTGAAAGAAAATTTTCAAAAATGTGGTCAACTATTGAAAAAGATATTTCCAGATGGAAGAATATAAAACTCTCCCCCCTTATCTAGAACAGCCATTATAAAACTGAATATCCTTCCAAGAATCTTATACCAATTAAGTGCTATAAATTTAAACATTACAAAATATGTTTTTCTCCAAAATGAAAACAGAGCTTTCAAAATGTATATGGTACCTGAAAATCTACTAGAATAAACTATAACATTCTCATTCTATCTAAAGGAAGGGGAGGAATTGGACTGCCTGACTTTCAAATTTACTATGACATTACTTGTGCAAGTATAATATTTCAAATAGCTAACTATGTTCCTTCTGACTGACAATGGTTTTCATTTTGGATTACGATTTGGTATCACCATATAAACTATTTAAATATTAATCCTAGAGCAATCCCCTATATTAGTCAAGAAAATATAAAAAAAAGCATGCATTGATTAAAAATAAAATATATTTCAAAACTGATATGATCCCTGCATCTAGAAAACACCCTTGAACTTCTACAACCCATTCATCTCAAACCAAACTTAAAATTATATGCTAGACCTAAGCAATTGACCTCAAATCAAAAATATTACAGTATGGGAAGTCTATCAACTGCAAAAACACAAGTTGCCTGATATTAGCGATAGTTTAGGAGTATCCAAAAAATATGATATAATAATTAGACAAATTAATAGGTTCATGGGATGATACTAGGCTATTGACCCAGAGGCCCTTATAAGCCTAGCCAAGAATTTTGCCCATGTTCCCTCAAAGTCGGCAGCTGTTTCCCCTGTCCAGCAGGGACACAGGTGGGATCCCAGGGGTATATTTTCTGTTTCCCATCCAGTCATCCAGGTTCCTCTTAGAGGACTAGAGAGGTACTCTGCTTGACATGGAGAGAGAGTCTATTCCATAGATGGGGGAATCCTTGGGACATAAATCTATCCCGACAACATAAATGCTAAAATGTCCAACTTAGATAAATAAACAAGATATCACTACAACTCAAAGTCTTAAAAATGTTATTGTACAAATCCAAAGTGTTGTCAAAAGCCTACAAACTAATAATTAAATTCCAAGACTCACTCCTATTTCCAGTGACTGTGATGAGAAAAATAAAAATATCACTCCAGATCAAAAAATTCAAGCAATAGAAAATACGTTTGAGCTCAGTCTCTTCAAAAATTTACTATATACTCAAATCATGGTTAACAACAATACATACTACACACCTCTCTCGCTCAATAAATTCAAACCTAAATTTTCACCACACTGCCCACACTGTCCATCAGAGATTGCATATATGCTACATGTCTTCTGGAGTTGTAAACATGTTTATAAACTGTGGTGCTCATTAAGAGTTAAACTAGAGAAAATGAGTTACGCAAAGTTAACACTCTCTTGGGAAACTGCAGTTCTTCATATAATGCCCAAACGTATCCTGATCATGATGTGCACATTAATGACATTTTATATTGCCAAAAACTGGCTAGATAGATCTAAAGTCACATGGAAAAACTTTAAAAATATGGCTACTAAATACATGTTATCATAGGAATTGGTCACTAGAAACCAAAATAAACTCTCCTGTTACCGGAAGTATTGGAGCTTTCTTTTGGATACATTACTTAGAGACTAAAACGCTGATCTTTGTTCACAAGATACTCATATTGACCTTGTTTTACATTCAGATTTCCCAAACTGATAACCAATAACATGAAATTGAAGGCTTAAAACAAATTAGAGATTTTTTTCAGCCTATTTCTACCTCTTTGTCTCTTTTTATTTTGTGATTAATACTCATGGTGACATCTGGATATAAATATTGTAAATAGTTAATTTTTTACCATTGTATTTTGATCTTCTTACAAGTGTACAGTCAAAATTATTAGACAATATTATGTTACTAAAATATACATCAATGAATAAGTTCTGCAGATAAGTGCCTTAAGTTTAATTGACAAATTGTAATTGTACATTGCCAACTTCTTGCTTCACGGTATGTAATGTTTTTATATAAGCTACCACATGTTTTTCCTTTTTTTAGTAGATGAGTATATTACTTGTTAATTTTCTTAAAAAGGAAATATTATATTTGAAGAAAACACCTTTCACTGACTGTGGAGTTTTCCCTTCTCTCCACTGTTCAGCATGGCGTGGGGGAGGGTGGTGGTGGTTTGCCCCTTGCAAAAAAAAATTGTGAATTGTAGAACGGCAGTTTGGCACAATTTTTTCACATATTGGCAGTTGAAGAAACGGCTGTTGATTGACATGTATCCACGCTACTTTACATTGAATTCAATGAGTCTTCATTAACAACTCCTAAAAATGCATACTAAGAAGGTATCCAAGGAAGCATTAAGCTCCCTTTACAGACAACCATCCGGATGTGAGCAGTGCAGTAATTACTCTCTGCAAAGCATGTTATTTTACTATTATCTCGTACGTGTTCATTACACTGCAGGAAAAGTGCTTGCCTGTCCATTTTTCATTTAAACACCAGTTTTTGGTTCTGTGCACTTTGTAGAGTCATGGGTGTTAAAATTAATTTTATTTACCAGGAAAAGTGCAACTGTGTAGGGGTCCATTTTCAGTGGAGGCCTAGGGGAAAAAAGCTCCAAAGTATTATAAAACATTTTAAGAACAATTTTACAGTCTTCAAAAATAATTCAAAAAACATCTGCAGTTTAAATAACTATACCAAATTAGACATACTATGAAAATGTATAAGAATAGATATGCTATACGACAGTGATGTAATATTTATAGAAATTGCAGACAGTTTATAGAAAAATTAAAAGTAAATTAATATAATACAAACAGGAATTGCAATATGAAGTGAGAGAAAAGCATACTTATGATATATTTAGAGAGAAAGCAAGAGGGGAGAGATTGAAAGAAGTGAGGATGTGAATGAATGGATGAAGGGAGAGCAACGAAGTGCAAGGTATGAACAGGTATTTGTTCACATTTAGAGTGAGAGTTTATTCTGGTGTTGAGCAAGGACAGAACCGTTTTTTGGCTAGGAAGTCTCTCGGAATTGTCTTGAAGCACCCTCCAAGAGGAAAAAACGCTGAGAGAAGAAGGGAGCCACTTTTGAGATTTTAAGTATTTTTTCTCTGTTTATTTGCTAAGTTTTTCTGCATAGCTGCCTAGCTTGAGCATTTTCTGGCTTGTTAAACTTGATTTCTGTATTAGTAGCTGTATTTAGAGCACAACCAAAAGCTGTTTGCTGAATTTCCTGTTTGCACTTAATTTTAAATCGTTTTTTTCTTAAAACTTGCATATTTTCTGTCCTTGACCTAGCACTCTTGTGTGGGGTCATTTACTGCACTGTTATAACTTGATATTACTTGTGAACCTCTGCTATCTCTGTAAAAACAAAAACAAAAAAAAATCTTGCTTTTTTCCCACTTTTCTGAGAGTTAAAAAGTTCAGTTACAGGCTTGCTGTTCCTGAACTGTTTGAAAGTTTCTGTGAGGCCATTTTGCTTGGGCTGAAGGAGGGTCTCTGTGTTTATCAGTGGGAGTGACTAACATTGAGCAGCTTCCCTGCCCCGGAGAGGTGGTTACTGACTTGAAACTGTAGTTTTATTGGCCACTAGGGTCATTTCCATAACTCCTTCATCTTCCTCTCTTAAAACCTAGTTGCCTCGTGGTTTGAGCGTCTTTTCAGGCTTGTTGGCTGTTGGTGAAGCACCCTCCAAGAGGAAAAACGCTGAGAGAAGAAGGAGCCACTTTTGAGATTTTAAGTATTTTTCTCTGTTTATTTGCTAAGTTTTTCTGCATAGCTGCCTAGCTTGAGCATTTTCTGGCTTGTTAAACTTGATTTCTGTATTAGTAGCTGTATTTAGAGCACAACCAAAAGCTGTTTGCTGAATTTCCTGTTTGCACTTAATTTTAAATCGTTTTTTCTTAAAACTTGCATATTTTCTGTCCTTGACCTAGCACTCTTGTGTGGGGTCATTTACTGCACTGTTATAACTTGATATTACTTGTGAACCTCTGCTATCTCTGTAAAAACAAAAACAAAAAAATCTTGCTTTTTCCCACTTTTCTGAGAGTTAAAAGTTCAGTTACAGGCTTGCTGTTCCTGAACTGTTTGAAAGTTTCTGTGAGGCCATTTTTGCTTGGGCTGAAGGAGGGTCTCTGTGTTTATCAGTGGGAGTGACTAACATTGAGCAGCTTCCTGCCCCGGAGAGGTGGTTACTGACTTGAAACTGTAGTTTTATTGGCCACTAGGGGTCATTTCCATAACTCCTTCATCTTCCTCTCTTAAAACCTAGTTGCCTCGTGGTTTGAGCGTCTTTTCAGGCTTCTTGGCTGTTGGTGAAGCACCTCCAAGAGGAAAAAACGCTGAGAGAAGAAGGAGCCACTTTTGAGATTTTAAGTATTTTTCTCTGTTTATTTGCTAAGTTTTTCTGCATAGCTGCCTAGCTTGAGCATTTTCTGGCTTGTTAAACTTGATTTCTGTATTAGTAGCTGTATTTAGAGCACAACCAAAAGCTGTTTGCTGAATTTCCTGTTTGCACTTAATTTTAAATCGTTTTTTCTTAAAACTTGCATATTTTCTGTCCTTGACCTAGCACTCTTGTGTGGGGTCATTTACTGCACTGTTATAACTTGATATTACTTGTGAACCTCTGCTATCTCTGTAAAAAACAAAAACAAAAACAAAAAAATCTTGCTTTTTTCCCACTTTTCTGAGAGTTAAAAAAGTTCAGTTACAGGCTTGCTGTTCCTGAACTGTTTGAAAGTTTCTGTGAGGCCATTTTGCTTGGGCTGAAGGAGGGTCTCTGTGTTTATCAGTGGGAGTGACTAACATTGAGCAGCTTCCTGCCCCGGAGAGGTGGTTACTGACTTGAAACTGTAGTTTTATTGGCCACTAGGGGTCATTTCCATAACTCCTTCATTTGTCCTCGGAGGAGTGGTTTAGGGCAGTGACTTGTGGTTTGTTGGCCAATTTGGGTCATTTCCTGTCTTATCCAGCCCCTGCTATAAAGCACGCTTTAGCGATTTAGCCCGATTTAGCCCGATTTAGCGGAGTTGCTACTGTTGCACACTAGGGCAGCGCGGTTAAGCAGGTTTAAACTATTCGGCTACCTAAAGTCCACTCTTCAAATTTTCCCTTAAAACTACCTTCCTCGAACTATACTACTGATCTAATCAGCGTATCCTATAATTAAAAGATCATCTCTACTTGACTCCAAGTAGACTATTCTCTATCTGTTAAACGTAGCACTTGCTCCTACAGTACTTATTACCTTGATACGGCACTCTTGTCATAGATAGTACCCCAAAAAGGCAACCCCCATTTCTCGGTCACCCACGTCCCCGAATCTTTTTAAAGTTTTTTGTCTATTCCTTCTAGCATGTCGAGGGATCAGTTGCTAGTGTCCTCTCCTGCTCAGCTGGTGAACCTGGGAATATTGAGGCAATGTTACAATTGCCTCATGTACACAGACAACCCTCTCCTCCTCCCACAAAACACAAATACATGCGAGAGATGCAACTACACGGCCAAACTGGAGGCTGAGCTCTCTCAACATAGGACTGGCAAGACCAGTCAGGAGGAGAAGGTTACCACACACACTATAGACCCAGTCTCACATATTACCATTACAACCTCAAATCATACACATAAACACACAAAGACATACTCGGAGGCTCTGATCAAAAATCTACCAAAACAGCAGAGGCCACCAAAGCAGACACCCAAACAACCACCACCTCAGAACACAACACCTGCAACACATAGACCTCACAGTCAGAGTGTCAAACAGTCACAGCCCTTAAGGCCAAACACAATGCCAGACACACTAGTCATTGGTGACTCCATAGTCAGACACACTGACGTCCCGCTCACCAGACTGAGTAAGGAGAAGGTCACAGTAAGCTGCCTGTCGGGCGCTAGAATCCGCCACATAACGCAAGCACTCAGGTCTCTCAACAGCAGGTACAAATATGATTCAGTCATTGTCCACGCTGGTGTAAACGACCTGAGACGCACCTCCTTGGACTACATGAAAAGAGACATTGAGGAGCTCTCTGATTATGTAGCCCAGACAGGTATGACCCTGACCTTGAGCAGTATCCTACCTTCACCAAGAATGATGCCACAATACAGAGATAAGATGATCAGCTTTAACAATTGGCTTAAACACTGGTGTCATTCAAAGGGGATCCAGTGTCTGTCTGCCTGGGATGACATGCTGGACAAGCCACGCTGCCAAGGGACGGCTTGCACCTGTCACCCTGGGATTCCGGATATTGGCAAAGGCTCTTGCCACCCCCATAGTGCCTTTTTAGGCAAGGCTCAAATTCTAAACCTACCACCCTAGAACACAAAAAGGAAAAAACTAAGGGTAATGCTGCTCAATGCCAGAAGTCTAAATCTCAAAATGCACGCACTCGAGGCCCTTCTCAGTATGGAGAACATCGGTGTCTGTGCTGTGACAGAAACCTGGTTAAAGGCTCCTGGGGGCACCCGGGCGCTATCAGGTTTTACCTCATATCATGCTCCGCCCCAAAATCTGGACAATACCAAGAAAGGAGGGGGTATCCATATTCATCAAGGACACCCACACCTCAAGACTGGTGGCAACGCCGCGATGCATCGGAGACCATCCAGGTGCAATTAACCATAGGCAAGACTGCTCTGCAAATTGTAGCATGTTACAGGCCACCCTCACAAACTCAGGAACCTCACATGGCCTTCCTGAAAACACTAGAGGGGATAAATGTATCACCAAACACCATCATACTAGGTGACTTCAATTACCCTAATATAGACTGGGAACACTACTCAAGCCCAAACACCCTAGCCCAAAAGTTCCTGGAATTCATAAACTCAAATGCCATGGAACAACTAGTCACCATCCCCACAAGAGGAGATAACATACTTGATCTCATCATCACGAACATGGGAGCACAATGTTCAACACCGGAGGTGTACCCCTCACTGGTGAGATCAGACCACAAACTAATCTCGCTGGAGGTCCTCATCCCACCCCACCTGAAATAAAAAGACCACAGTAAAGAACTTCTCAAAGCCGACTTCACACTTCTAAAGACTAGTGTGGTCTCCTTTAAGGCCCCGAGCGGCGGAAAACAGTACTCAAGCCACTGAATCACTTACAAATGCCTTCTACCAGCACCTGCAGGACTGCATGGATAAGGCAATCCCAAGCAAAACAAAGACTCTTTGTACCAAAGGCAAGCATCCAGTCTGGTGGACCCCAGCCATAAACAAACTCTACAACAAAAGGAGGAAGCTACTACAAGATAGAGCAAAATCCTTAAAAGGTAAGACACCCTTGATCACTATAAGTAAAAACTAAGAGCTCTCATAAAATCATCCAAAGCAAATTTCGAGAGAAAAATAGCTAAAGACTCAAAAGACAATCATAAGGCCTTCTTTAGCTATGTTAGAAACCTGGGAGGAAACTCCCAGATATGCTCAGAGCTAGTTCAAAATGATGTGAAGATTACTGATCCTACAGACATTGCCAACATACTGGCTGACAGGTTCAGTGCAAACTTCTCCCCTCCCCCAAAAGGAGAGATATCTATACCAAACGATTGCAGCCCCCCAAACATCTCCAAGGCCAAGTGAGAACTGCTCTCTCCAAAGCAAAAAACACAGCATCCATGGGACCTGATGGTGTCCCCGGCTGTGTGCTCCATGAACTCAATGAGGAATTAAACCCACAGCTAGGACAGCTGTTTAATCAAAGTCTTACCTCTGGATACGTACCCAGGGAGTGGCGCACTGCAACTGTGGTACCACTTCACAAAGGCGGTGCCTCCACCGACCCTGGAAATTACCGACGCATTAGCTTGACAAGCCTTATCTGCAAAGCCATGGAGAGGATCATAATGGACCTCATAAATAAAGACATAGAGAATTTGCAGACTTTGGATCCAACCCAGTTTGGCTTTGTCAAAGGCAGATCATGCCTTTTAAACTTGGTTGACTTTTTCAAACAGTCACCAAAGCCATTGATGAGGGAAAGGCAGTCCATACAGCCTACCTCGATCTGGCTAAGGCCTTCGATACAATACCCCATTCGGGTATCATTGAAAAACTCATCAGCTTAAATGTCAACCCATACATCACAAGATGGGTTGCAAACTGGCTGAGTGACAGAACCCACAGGGTCAGAGCTGCTGGCGCCATGTCAGACTCAAAGCCTGTCACAAGTGGTGTCCCACAGGGCTCAGTCCTGGGCCCACTCTTGTTTGGCATCTACTTTTCCAAGTACAAGCAAACACAGGAGGGTTATGGCTGACAAAGTTTGCAGATGACTGCAAACTGGGCCATAGTAGAAAACACATCTGACACAGATATCCTTCAGAAGGGTCTCACAGAAACGGATAACTGGTGCCAGAGCCACGGCCTAAAGTTAAATGCCAAAAAATGCATAGTCATACCCTTCGGGAAAAACAAGGTTACCCCTAGCTACCAAATAGGTGGCAATCCTCTGAGCACAGAAGAAGTTATCAGGGACCTGGGGACCCAGGTTGATAGTAGTCTGTCATTCGACACCCATGTAGCTAAAGTAGTTAGGAAGACCTTCTACATTGCCCACCTTATCATGAAGGGATTCTCATCTAGATCAAGGGAGGTCATAGTCTCCCTTTACTCATCACTCATCAGACCAATGATTGAGTACAATGCCCCATTCGGAATGTATCTGACCCGACACTTGCAGCAGCTGGAGAGGCCACAAAGTTCCTCACCAAAAGGATAAAGGGTCTCAAAAATCTGTCCTATGCTGCCCGACTGAAAGAACTCCAGCTCTATTCAGTCGCTTACCGCTTGCTCAGAGGTGACCTTTGCCTAACATACAAGGCCATGTCAAACCCAGATTTGATGAATATGCTTCACCTCAAAAATCTAGATCCATCCACAGCCACAAGAGACTTAAACCTTGACCTTAATAGGACGTGCTGGAGGGATAGATTCATCACCCAAAGACTCCCTATGCTGTGGAACAAAATCCCGGTACATGTGAGGCAGAGCACCTCGCTGGCCTTGTTCAAGAGAAATCTTGACCAATGGATGGGAGATATGCTATACCCCAGGGATTACCTCAGTGTCACTGCAGACAGAGGCACAGAAAAATTAAAAGTATATTAATATAATACAAAAGGAATGGCCTAAGATTGAAAGAAGTGAGGATGTGAATGAATGGATGAAGGAGAGCAGATAGTGCAAGGTATGAACATTCACACATTTGAGAGTTTTTTTTCTGGTGTTGAGCAAGGACAGAAGAACGTTTTTGGCTATGAACCTATGAACCTATGAAAGATGGGAGGGAAGGTATTGACCTGATGGATACAGGTAGAGTTCTAGACCTTAGCAACACAGTACAAGTATAGACAACGCCCAGCAGAGTTGCTAGGTTTGTTGGTAGACAGGAATTTTTGGTCTTTGGATCATAATGACCAACTGGGAACATGGTTGCACAGAATGTTTAGTGCTGAACAAGGCAGATGAATGCTAGATGACTTCATAGGTGGTAAGAAGCTGTTTATGTTAGTTGATGGGGTAGTTCCAACCAGTTTAGGCACTTTAGTGCTATACAGTGGTGGATTCTGAAAGGGGTATTTGCTACAAATTTAAAACTTTGTTATAGCATTGTTAAAGTTTTTATTTTTGTAATGCCTGAAGGTTACTGAAGATGGGAGTGCCATAAAGAAGTGTGTGGAGAAGAAAAGAAGTGGCAAGTATAATTTTAGTTGCATTGGAGAAAGTTTTTGTCTCTGTAAGGCATCCCTAGTATTTGAGTTTTTATTACACAGTCTTGTACATGTAGGTCAAATTAAATATCATCCACTAAAATCCCTTATAATTCGCTATGAGAAGTAACTTCAGTGTTTATATTATCAAGACAGAGGACTTTAATTTTTTTTTTTTCATATGAGAAGGATTTGGGGGGGGGGCAGTAAAAAGTAGTAGTTTTTTTAAGGTTAATCATGATTTGTGAGCTACAAAATCTTGTTTCAGTGGCTGTTAAAGCATCCTGAGTAATTTTTTTTGGAGGTATGCCCTGTTGTCAGATGTACAAATGAGAGTGCATACTGTGTTAGGGAGGCTTGTTTTGTGGATGTGTGGAGGATGTTGGTGAGAATGTTAGAGGAGGAGACCAAGGATAGAGCCTTGTGGGTACATTGGTTATGGAGCATGGGTGAAGTGCCATTGCACTGACTGATCCCTACTGGATAAGTATCTAGTAAACCACAGATGGTTGGGCTGAGAGAGACCTGTTGACATTTGAAGTAGAGGTTTGTTGTGACACTGTATTTAAGGTTTTAGACAAGTCTAGAAATGAGAAAACTAGTTTGCCATTACCTCTTGCTTTATTGACCATATATAGGACAGAAATACAGTGTTAGTACTATGGGAAGGATGGAAGCCATATATTGTGGGGGGAGGGGGATAGGAGTTCTTCCTGCAGGAGATGGTTTAGCATTTGTATTTGAATATGTTTTTCAAATACTTTAGAAAGGGGATAAAACTGATACAGGTTTAAAGTTAGTAATGTCTGATGAATTTCTTCCTTTGTGCAGAGGGATGTGTGACTTTTTTCAGAGAGAGGGAATGTGGAATTCCTGGATTGCCTATACTGTCTCAATTCTTATAAACAGGCCCATGCTATTGGTTGCTATTTTAAAGCACAGTATTTGCTTAGAAGGTCATTAGGTGAAGTGGAGCATGGTTTTTGTTTGAGTAAGTTTTTTTATATAGGATGTGGCCACAACTTTGAAGGTGAAAGCAGATGTGGTGATATGTGGCTGTTGGGCAGGGTTAGGATTAGATGATGAAAATTCCTTTATTAGAGATGCTGTACTGTCTATGAAATTAGCTGAACTGTATTGCTATTTCAAGTGCTGATTTATTGGGAGAGGGTTTAGTGCTGAATTGTTGGCCGGGATGCAAGATTTCTTTAATGGTTGCCCAGAATTTTTCAGGGTTATATTTTCTATTATCCTGAAAGAAATTATAGTGTAGCTTTTTTTTTTTTTTGTAATCATTTGTTTGCTTTTTCATGCAATTGAAAAGCATTCCAAAGTTTTCAAGATATTCTGTTTTATGCTTTTGCCACTCTTTCCATGCTTTTTCTTTAACCTGCATTAGCATTCTACTCTTTTTGGATAGCCAGACTGCATTATTTGTTTTTAGTCTCTTCTTTCTAGGAGGTGCAAGGCTATTTAGGATGTTCAGGAAAGTTGTACTGAGTTCATTTACAGCATCATCTAATGGGAGGATTTTTAGGAAATTCCAGTTAATAGATGATAGGATAGTAATGAACATTTCTGTGTTACATTTGGAAAGGCTGAGTGTTTTATAAACATGCTGTTTAAGTGGATGTGTGAGATGTTTGGCTGTATAGATTGGGATGTGATCACTGAGGCAAAATGGGTTTAAGACACGTTTAATTTAGAGTGAGAATATCAGACCTATTTTGGGTAATCCAGGCATGTGCAGTAATTTATATCAGCAAAAGTTAATTACCGGGTTTGGGGGTTGTCCATTGGATGGTTAGAGTAGTGTGTGGAAGAGAATTGTCTTGATGTTCATTGTGAAAGGTGGGACCAGGATTAGGGTGAATAGCTCCTCCTAGAAGGATTTTAGTATATTGTGGAATTATTGATGCTTGTTTTTGGAGAGTTTTTTCCACTTCATTTCAAATCAGACTAAAACAAACAAGTTAACCAAGATGAGTACCCACTGCATCATCCCTATAGTGTCATCCTCCCTGGTAAGCTCCAACCACAAAGCGGTCACTTTCATAGTCACCATCTCCCTCAACCCCCTCTAGCTAGGATCAGACATAAAAACTTCTCCAAATTACAGCCTACTGAGGGATGGTATAAACAACGTCACAGCCTCATCCCCCTCTGTAGGAACTGGCAGCAATATCCAAAACTACACCAAAGCACTATACAAGCATTTATATAGATGCATGGAATCAGGAATACCCGACAGGACTAAACCATCCTCCACAAGGAAGAGTAAACCTGTCTGGTGGACATCTTCAATAAACAAACACTATAACAAAAGGAAAAAAATTGCTGTCCAAGACCAAGGAAGAGGAGGTGCCCAACTGGAAGCAGTCTCCTTAGCCTGAACAAGCAAATAAGAGCACTAGTGAAATCCTCCAATGCAAACTTCAGGTCCAAATTGGCCACATCTGCTAGAGACCATCATAAAGCCTTCTTCACATATGTCTGCAACCTCAAAGAGGAACACCCAGATTTGTTCAGAACTGCTGGTCAAAGACACCACATATACAAATGGTGTAGATGTAGCAAACTTGCTGTCTGACAGATTCAGAGAAAACTTTACCCCTCTGCCCCCCCCCCCCCCATCAGTAAATCAGGACATCTCCAGTACCTGCTCTCTTCCCCTTATATCTAGGGAACTGGTCATCACTGCTCTCTCAAAGGCAAAAAAATACAGCCTCCATGGGACCAGATAACATCCCAGGCTGCATCCTACGTGAACTCAGGCAGGAACTTGTAGCTCCATTAGGCACCCTATTCAACCAAAGCCTTAGTACTGACTTCATCCCAGCTGAGTGGAGGACAGCCACTGTCATCTCTTTACACAAAGGTGGTGTGTCCACCATTCTGGGAAATTATAGACAACCATCAGCCTAACTAGCCTGATCTGCAAGGCCATGGAATGGACTATCTTGGACCTCATCAAGAAGGACATTGGCAATCTCCAAACACTTGATCCCACACAGTTTGGCTTCATCAAGGTGAGTTCATGTCTGCTAAATTTGGTCTACTACTTTGAGACAGTCACCAAAACCATGGCTAAGGGGAAGACTGTGCACACTGCCTACCTTGACCTGGCTGAAGCCTTTGACACTAATCCCCCACTCTGGCATAATAGATAAACTTTCTCAGCTAGGCATCAATCAATATGTAGACCAGCAGTAGACCCGTAACAAGTGGTGTAACCCCAGGGTTCGGTCTTGGGGCCTGTGTTATTTAAGATGTACTTTTCTGAGGTGCAGGCCAAAACCAGTGGGCTATGGCTGACAAAATTTGCAGATGACTGCAAGCTGGGTGCTGTCATCAATTCCCCAAGTGATGTGGACATCCTCCAAGAGGGTCTCACTCAGACAAATGACTGGTGACTGAAATATGACCTCAAGCTGAATACCAAAAAATTAATCATCATCCCCTTTGGGGAGAGTGGCGTCCCCACAAATTAACACATTAATAACATCCTAAACACTTAATCAGTTATGACGGATTTGGGAACCCAAGTTGATAGCAGCCTAACTTTTGACCACCATGTTTCTTCTGGGGTATGGAAAGCCTTCTCCATGGCCCACCACATAAGTAAGTGTATCTCATCCAAGGACAAGGAGGTCATAACATCCCTGTATTCTTCCCTTATAAGGCCCATTATTGAGTACAACACACTTTTCGGCATGTACCTCGCAAAGCACATGCAGCAGCAGGAGAGACCACAGAAGTTCCTCACCAGGAGAATCCAGGGCCTCAAACATCTACCATACACAAATAGGCTAAAAGCCCTATATCTCTACTCCATTTCAAGACTCCTCAGAGTTGGCCTGTGTCTAGCATACAAGGTGATCATGGACCCCACCTTGATGAGATTGCTGCATATACTCAAGTCAAGCTCCACTCGAGTAACCTGCATGTGCGGACTCAACCTTGTCTGTGACATCAAGACTTGGGACAGATTTGTGTCCCAGAGACTCCCTCATATATGGAATAGACTCCCTCTCCACATCAAGCCGAGTACCTCCTTACCCCTTTTTAAATGCAACCTGGATAACTGTATGGGAAAATGGAAAATATACCCCTGGGATTCCACCCATGTCCCTGCTGGACAGGGGGGTTGGGTGCTGATTTGTCTAAACATGGCCTAATCTCTTGGCTAGGCTTATAAGGGCCTCAGGGCCAATAGCCTAGTAATCTCCTATGATCCTATATTTGGTGTAAAGTTGAGGGTCATTATTAAATAGGATTGGTGTGATGTGTGGAGAGTGTAGGGGCAAAGTATGAGTAGGTTGTAGAGACAGAGTTGGAGAGATTTGAGAGCTATTATAGAGTCACTGTAGGATGAGAAATGGCCCAGTAGGAGGAGGAGAATAGAGGATAAGTTGAGGAGCAGCATGATTAAGTGCATGGATATGTACATTAAAGCAGTATGGGGTGATAAGTGTAGTTGGGAATGCTGATAAAAGATGAAATGGAAGTTGGAAATTAGGTATAAAGAAACAGAGGTGTTTATATGCTAGTAGTATGGTTGTTTGAGGAGGGTTAGGGAACAAGAGTCGAAAGTGAAATGTGTATTTGGGAAGTATAATAGCACAGTAAGAGGGGGTGGGTGGGAATTGGGGGTAGGAAAGTGTAGCTGAGTTATAACAGAGAGCAATCGGTTTATAGCCAGTACAAAGTAATTAAACAGGAACAATGTAAGACAAGTTTTCAGTCTTTTCCTGAATGAAGAAACCTGGCAGCTAGGGAAACTAATTGGCATATATAGTTGAAGTTAATACAGAGCAAGATTCTTCAAGTAAAATTTTCATGCATTGTTGAATACATTTGGAGTTTGGACCTGTGACAGAGCTCCTGTAGTACCTGTCAGATGCAGTGACCACAGGTTATTGTAGAATGACAAAATTCTCAATGAAAATGTGTGGGAGTTGGGCCTAGTAGACAGTTTCTTCATGGAGTATGGCTGTTAAATTTTCTAGAAGAATGATCTTGCACCTGAAAGTATACAGCTAATTTATCTCTTGCTACTGGTCTTCTATTCTTTGCTAAATAATAGTTAATGCTTTACTCACATGGTTGTTTCATCTGCTGTAATAGACATTGAGCATTTCCTCACTTTTAGAACTGACCTCCGTGAACATGTACAGACTGAATATTTTTAATGTAGCAGTTCCGACTACTTCACTTCGCCCTCCCATCTAATTGCCCAGCCACCCCAGAGCTGTACACTTGTACTTCACAATCTCTACCCACTCTTCACAATTACCACTCCCTCTTAAAAGAATACAGGACTCTCTCTACCCAATAACCTTTCACTGATGGGCTACAGTGAAAGGCAAAACTAAGCTAATAGTACTACTTCTAATTTTCTGCATGATTCTACCATGACCACTTAGCTTCTCATAGAATGCTAGCTCTATAACAAAACTAAACTCTCCAATCACCAGATATGGAAAGGTGGACAAAGTATAAACCTGTCTTCTTTGCCTCTCAAAAAAACCCACTAATAATATTTACCCATTCAATCTATAAAATCCTCCCCAGTGTTTCATTCTGCAAGTCCCTAAAGCGTGTAACTCCATTACTTCTCTCTTCCATCTTTCTTTCTTTCTTTCCAGTGATTTCCATCTTAATCATGACACACTATCACCATTCCCCCTCCACCATTTTTCCAGCCCTCTATTAACATATGTAGTCTAAATAACAAGTGGGCACAGTTACAGGCATGGACTTCCTTTCATGAGCTAGAAATTGTTGCACTTACATAATCCTAGTTCAGGATCTCATCCTTGATTTTTTTTTTCTTACTTTTCCTTAGACTATCTCGTGTGCAAATAGGCTGTTCCCCAGAATTGTAGAGAGTGTTTTAACTATGTTTTATAAAAAGGTGTTAACCTCGGTCTATCTCTTGTCACACAAAGCAATGCTATATCCGATTCTTGCTGCAGTTAAACCTTAATTAAAATACTCCTGGGGTGAATATTAAAAAAAAAAAAAAAACTTTAAAGCAATCATCTACATCCCTCATCTGTTGTGGAAGGCTTTATTAACTCATTAACACTAGTAGAGCTCAGGAGGTTTACACTGTAAATTCCAATGGGTGGAACCTAAGACTTTGACAGAATCAAATTATATCCTCACATTTCAAACAAATGTTCATATCTTTGGAACCTTAGAGATTATGAAAGAGGTATAAATGGCAAACTCTTCAGCTCAAACGATTTTTATAGTGGTAGTATTCTTTAGGTTCTAGGTCGTAAACTGAATTTTGTAAGTTACAGTAAACACAGTGGGCAGGATTCATGAAGCCTCCGTGTAAGAGATACAAGGCTTACACGGAGGCTGCAGTTAAACAGTGTGACGTCAGCATGCCATGCATATGCATGAGGGCATGCTGAATCACACCTAAGGCTAACATGGTCCGTGGAAGACAGTAGGGGGCGTGTCCGTAGGCCGAGCCCTGCAAGCGGACACGCCCCTAGAAGAGTAAAAGTGCCCAAAGTAAACCCCCACGACAGAGTACATGGAAATGTGAATAAACACAACACAACACATGCCCCCACAGACTATGAACATAAAATCATATAAATGAACATGTTTTATATTTTTTTTTAACTGTAAAGATGTTTGCCCGTGAGTGCGCTTGTTTGCGCAGGCGTGCCCGTAGCTCAGCCACAGTTAGCAGTAAGTGGAAAAGCATATAAGAACTAACTATGCAAAGTAAGCCAAAAAGCAATAGCATAGTGGTAGAGATGTCGGCTGAAGAGCAGGCAGTCATGGTTCGAGCCCCCACAACATCAATATTTATTTTTAGTGAAATAAGCACGAAACAAGTCCCTGACACATATGTACACATATAAAATTATATTTTATGTAAAATGTAATGAAATAGGACAGTTATTGTGAAGAAATGTGAGATAACAAAATAATAACAAATGCCAGATGTGCCCATAGCTGAGCTATAGTTTAACAAGTTGAGTGCATCTGCCAGTAGGTGAGCAGTGGTTTAACAGGTGCAAAATGAGTGCCTGTAGGTGAGCAATGGTTCAACAGGTGCAAAATAAGTGCCCGTAGGGGAGCCGTGTTTTAACACACTGAAACTGTATGCCCCTAGCTGAGCTGAGCGTAATATGCGTGCTGACAGCCAAATGAAGCGTAAACCAGCGTAACCCATTTGCGCGGAGCTGCGCACCGCGCCAACAAGCTAACCGACGGGCAACGTTGAACAAGCTGTAACAAAATTGCCTTTACACAGACACACCCCCTAGCCTGTCTAGACAGTCGTAAAATATAAAAAGCAGTGGCCAGGTTCGAACCCAGGATACCATGCACCATAGTCAAGGTACTGAACCACTAAGCCATGACAGCTGTACTTAGAAATGCAGTAATAGCAAATATATAGGAATGAATAGAAAGTGGAGCATGACAAAGCAGGTTTTGTGAAGCTGATACAATTCCAAAATGGCCAATCACAGATAAGTGCGGGAAAAACGGCATATATAAGCCCCATAGGCGGGAATACACAGCATAACTGATTGTAGAACTAACTTGCAGCCAGAATGTCAGGAGTACGTGAGGGTAGTTGCTTTCGAGCACAGAGGTGGGGCATTGAGGAGTCCAGATATATGGTCTGGCTCCTTGTCCACAATCATGAGGCCCAACTCATGCAAGGCCAGGTCCTGTGGGGAGCATATAGGGCTGAGGCGTGGGACCGGTTGGCTCATGATCTCACCAGTGCCACAGGGATTCCAAGGACTGGTGAGCAGGTCTGTCACCACCACGTGGACCTGAAGAGACGTAAGCAGGACCAACTGAACCTTTGGATCCAGGAGGCCCGGCAAATGCCCAACGCCCCACTACTGAGTAAGTTACATTTAATTATGTATGTAAGAAATTAAACTAGCTGATATTATGGAGATGTGTATTCCAATATTACTTTATTTATATTACAGCTGCAGGTGTCCGTTCTGCGAACCGCAGAGCCTATGGCGATAGGCTGGTGCGGTTGCGCCACCTGGCAGGTCAGTAATCCTCTCCCAGTAACTGTAAAGAAATATAAAAGTATGACAGTTAGCAAAAGAGTGCAGTGTAGTCACTAAGTAATAAAATGTGCAAGTAACAGTGTAAGAGTGTTTGCAAGTATTGCTTGATTACAAAAGTGTGTTGCAGTCTGAAATCCAAACAGAAAAATGAAAATGTCTGAAATAAAGTCTGAAATAAAGATGCCCCACCTGTAATATAATAGTACACAACCTGCAGCAGGCTGAAAAGTACAGCTGCAGAAGATAAGCAAATCACATGTGTGAAATATATCCCTGTTGAAATACTGAAACATGACAGAAGTGAGACTGTTGGAAAGGATTGTAATAACTACAGGTAAAACATGTCAATAAAGCCTAGAAGTAAGTACCATCCTGAATTGTAAAATTAGAACAAGTGAGAGAGTGTGAGAAAGAGTTATGAATCCACCAATAAAGTAGTAATAACCCCTGAATAAAGTATACTGCAGTCAGTACAGAATGAAATGAATGTGACAAGCAGAACCAAACTGCGAAATGTGTTTAAAATGTTGCTGCAGCTGGAATGTGTATCCCAAAATCTGGATATGTTGCTCTCAGTCTGCAATATGCAGATAGTATGATTGTCTGAAATACCAAACATCCACAGTTGTCTATAGCTATATAAAGCAAATGTAGCAGGATGATGTAGCTGAACAAAGCCAGATATGAACGTGTATGAATAACAATAAAATGTATATTGATGTAGCAGTAACAGTCCTATCACCAACTTGAAGTAGTTATCACATAGGAAACTGTAGGTAGAACAGTAGTGTGTATATATCTGCAGCTATTAGAAATGTACAGCATATATGTATTGGTATTTGAAGGTGTTAATTATATTTTCTTCACCCTACCCTATAACCACATATAATCCATTCCACGTGAAATTGGTATGTGCAATCACAATTAACACCCCTGGACATTTGTCCTGTTGGGTCATACATATTTGCATGTACGTTGATGCATCTGCCCTGTTCATACATTCAAACCTGATGGCCTGTTGCCATCAGTCAACCCTGCATGTTGTTGGACTGTGTATTGCTGTTCAAATTATGCAAGTGTTATGCTCGCTGTTCAATGGTGTGAATATCTGGGTGTTTGGTTAATGGGAATACTAATGCATGCTGTTACAACTAATTACGAATGGTATTGTATGTTACTAACCCAAACTGTCATGACATAATGCAAAACATAGGATGACAGGGAAGGCGGGTTCCAGCGGACCCACCTCTCCCACCTCAGCTGGCGAGTGCACCTGGCACTAGTGCCCAGTCTGGACCCTCCTCCGGTTGCCCTGTGTCACCTGAGGGTGGAAGCGCTGCAGGGGATGGGGCCCGTCCCCCCTCTGCAAGTGTGGCTGGAGGAGAACCACCACTCACCCTCCATAGCGTCCGGACTGTGGTGCGTAGGGAGATCCAGGAATCTGTTCTTGGGCCCCTACGCCAGCTTGAGGCACAGGTGGCACAACTTACGGGCATGCCTGTTGCCCGGCCTGCACAGCCCCCAGCACAGCCCCGTCCTGGGCAGTGAAGGAACAGTGGCAACTGCCCATGGGTGGGGATATCAGTTCCACTGTTGCCATCTGTGGGCTCATGGGCTCTGGATATCCAAACATCCGTCCCCGTCAATTGTGTAACCCCCCCCACACATGTCATACACTGCCCCTGTATGCATCTTGTTTGTCTTGTCTGTTGACCTACCCAACCTACCTCCCCAGCTATACCGACTTCCTTTACCTGACATACCACTCTCACCTGGAAAAAAAAAAAAAAGGGCACTCTGTACCCAAAAAAAAATTACGCCCCATACATAGCTGCCCATTCCACACACATGTCTGCTGGACATGGAAACTATCAATTACAATTGGCTGTACAACAAGTATTATTGTTGTCCTGACACCTCTCTCAGGGGTGGAAGGTTTCAAATGTCACACCAAATTACAAACATATGCACAGCTGTTGCTGATGAAGAAATGGGCAGCTATGGGCCTTACCTACATCCCTCCTGCAAAACCCAAGCTTGTTTCCCTACTGTCTTACCCTCTTTGTGACCCCTTTTTTACCACTTTCCTGTCTCCCCATTTTCATTTCTTTCAAAGAAAATAGCGCGGGTGTGCGCCAGAGTAAGCACTGTTAAGTGGTTGTAAGCGGGTGTGCGCGGAGCTAAACGCCAGTGCGCATGCAGGAGCTCCGCGGAAACCAGCGCTAACCCAGTTACAACTGCTTAAAAGTGCCTTAGTCACTCTGATTGACAGGTCCTGTAGTCAGTTCAAAAGCAAAATAAAATCCCACTGTCAGTCCCGAACCCAGGACCTTGGAAACAGTAGTTTGCATGACTTACCACTAAGCCATGACTGTTATATAAGCACATTGTGCTACAATAAATATATCATGTAATAGTAGGAATGAATGTAAAGGGAATATAGGATGTGTAGTACACAAAGCATGTCATGTATATTTACTGTCAAATCTAGTGGATTTCTATAATAGTAGTGTGTGAACAGAAACAGCCATGCTAGTTGGTAGCTAGTAGGTAATAATGTCAGTTATTATACATATATAAATATATGTATATATATATATATATATAGTTGTAGGTGTCAGTGTACATGCACACTTAGTACAGGAAACAGGAGAGATGAATGGAGAAATGTGAATCTACAACACAGCCTGAATTATGAGAGAGATACTAACCTTTACACTCACAGAACAGTGTCCACAGCATACCAGCATGGTCCCTGCCCTTACAACCTGAAAGGGCAACGCCTATCTCACATACCCTTTTATAGCACTGTCCTGAAATCACAGTGAGAACTGCAATCAGTGCACAACTGGCTGCATGCAATTAGCAAATGCTGGCTTACAATTGGTGCAGAGGCCATCACATGGACATATGCAGATACCTACAAAAGCATCCTGTACTCCCACTCCACACATGCAATACTTTCATTGCACCATCTGGAGGCAGAGAGAGAGAGAGAGAGAGAGAGAGAGACAGAGAGAAAAAAAGAAAGAAAAAAAGAAAATAAAAACACAAACAAAACCCACAAGTAAGACAAACTAAGTTGAAGCTGTCATCAGTGTCAGTATCAAGCTGGGCTAGCAGCAGCAGGAAGCTATACTACCGGTAATGCAACCAGCTGTGACAAACACAGGTAATGTAAAGTAACAAGTTAATAGTCTACATACCGTGAACCCTCCATATGTGTTATTGGTCTGTATCTATATGTATGTCTATGTGATAAGTTGTGTGCACGTAGTTTTACCCAAAGGGGATGACTATACATTACATGTCATTCAGTGTTAGGCCATGATTCTGGCACCAGTTGTCCGTGTCAGTGAGGCCTGTCTGTAGGATGTGTGTGTCAGCTGGTGTAACGACTATGGCCCTCACTTCGCAGTCATCTGGGAACTTTGTCATCCACAACCCGCCCATGTTTGCTTTCACATCTGAGAAGTAAATGCCAAACAAGAGGGGTCCTAGGACAGAGCCCTGTGGGATACCACATGTGACTGGCTTTGAGTCTGACATGGCTCCCGCAAGTTTGACATTATGGATTCTGTTGTTCAACCAGTTTGCAACCCATCATGTGACATATGTATTAACATTTAAGCTGATCTTGTCTATGATGCCTGAGTGGAGTACTGTGTTAAAGGCCTTAGGCAAGTCCAGGTAGGCTGTATGGACTGCTTTGCCCTCATCCATGGCTGTAGTGACTGTTTTGAAAAAGTCAACCAGGTTCAAAAGGCAGGATCAGCCCTTCACAAAGGCAAACTGGGTGGGATCAAGTGTCTGCAGGTACCCAATATCGCTGTATATGAGCCCCATAATGAATCTTTCCATAGCTTTGCAGACCAGGCTGGTTAAGCTCATGGGGCGGTAGTTCCCAGGGTCAGTAGAGGTGCCTCCTTTGTGGAGTGGTACCACTGTTGCTGTATGCCAGTGTACAGGTACATATCCCGTAGTAAGGCCAAGGTTAAATATCAGTCTCATATGCGGTTGTATCACCTCTTGGAGTTCACGAAGCACACATCCAGGGATACCATCAGGTCACATTGATGCTGTGTGTTCTGCTTTGCTGAGGGCGGCCCTCATCTGGACATCTGAGATGATAGGGAGGTTACATTCAGCTGTGATAAGTATTCCTATGTTTGGGGGAGAGGGAGGGGGGATATATGCACTGAACCTGTCTGCCAGAATGTTGCCAATATCTGTGGGTTCAGTGAATTTTATGTAGGTGTGTACTAACTCAGAGCATATCTGAGGCTTTTGGTCCATGTGTCTAACACAACTAAAGAAGGCCTTGTGGTTATCTATATTGTCCGTGGCCATTTCCCTCTCAGAGTTGGCCTTGGATGTTGTTATGAGAGAACTTAGCTTATTACTAGTGCCGACCACAGATGCCTTCCCTTTATGTGAATCTGCTCTGTCCTGCAGTAGCCTCCTTCTATCGTTATACAATTTGTCTTTGGCTGGGGTCCACCAGACAGGATGCTTAACCTTTGTGCATAGGGTCTGGGTTAGAATTGTGTGTGCATGTTCCATGCATTCTTTGGGATGTTTGTGGGAAGCGTTTGCAAAGGGGTCAGCATTGTGGGTTGTGGCTTCCACTGGCCCAGTGGGCTGCATGGATACCATCTCAGTCCTAACAAGTGAAAATCTGTCTATTCACATATATATCAAAGTAGTCTACTGTGCTGGTGGTGGTGGTGGGATATGTATATCCAGGCCGATTATTTTGTGTCCAGATCACACTAGTGGATGATGTTCCACATACAGTACCATGTTATGAACCCCCAGAGTGAGGTGGTGCATTGCACCTGTCTCAGTGTGCTGACCGATGGGGCTTGGTACTCTGTTGTATGGAATGTGGCAGGTATTGTTGCACAGGTGTTGGCTGAGCACTGATATCTGGCCATGTACATGTGTATCCACCAAGAGACACACACGTGCTACATATGGGAGTAGTAGTATATCACTACAGTTGAGTATCATGTATAGTATGTGTGCCATATTTTGCTGACATAATTTGCTGATATCCTGTTTGTGTTCTCTTACAGGGACATGGTGCATCAGCGAAATCCTGCCTACTCTGCTGCAGAAGATGCAGAGATACACCAGAGCCTGGTGCGGGATTATGACATACTGTTTTCCCGCACCAGCCAGAATCAGCAGGAGAGGGCTGCACTGTGACAAGACCTTGCCCGTAGGGTAAATGACATTGGCACACATAATAGGACATATGAGCCGGTACGACATCACTGCAGTGATTTAATCAGAAATGTCTGTCAGCATGCGTCGGATATCCACAGGCAACAGGTCACCACAGGAGGTGGGGTGGCCACACATCCCCCCCTCACCAGACTGGAGGAGCTACTCCTAAGTGTTGTGGTTCCAGCCCAGGAACATCAACAGCAACACACCTGCATAATGATGGAGGCTGGATCCACACAGCAACACAACATGGAGCGTGCAGGTAATATGCCATATGTACACTTGACTGTTCTGTACACTGTTAGTTTATGCATGTGTAAGGTGTGTCCTTGGTATGTAGCTGTCAACATAGTATGTAATTGTGCAGGTGTGATATTGCCAATATCAGCAGCTGACATGTGAAAGGCAACTGGTGTACTACTGAACTGTATCATACGCAGTATCAATGGCACAGTTGCGGCCACTGACATTAATCCCCTCATTTCTGCAGGTCCCTCCGGTGTTACAGCAAGGCAGCCCATCCATGCTGGTGAGTGTGTTTTAACAATACCTATAATAGTCCTGATAGTGCTAGTAATAATAGTGTAACTCAGTAGTGCTCTGTGTGTATACTGCGGGGTGTGCATGTGTGCATGTGTGTGTGTGTCCACATGTGCATGTGTGCGTGTGCATGTGTGCATGTGTCCACATGTGCATGTGTGCATGTGTCCACATGTGCATGTGTGCATGTGTCCACGTGTGCATGTGTGCATGTGTGCATGTGTCCACGTGTGCATGTGTGCATGTGTGCATGTGTCCACATGTGCATGTTTGCATGTGTCCACGTGTGCATGTGTGCATGTGTGCATGTGTCCACGTGTGCGTGTGTGTATGTGTGCATCACTGGTAACATTGTGTAGACATTGTAAACTGTGTTTCCTGTCTTCCTCCCACAGGTTCTGGTGCTGCACTGGTGTCCTGCAGCAGGGAACCTGAATCTGGTGCCACAGGTACTGATAATGATGACATCTGTGTAATGGCACAGGAAGGTGTGTCAGGGTCCGTCATTGGTCAGCTAATTGACAGTACACAGCTGTCAACCCCATCATTGCGCACAGTCATTCTGCCAGTACATCCTATGTCACCACTGTCCCTAGGTGATGGACAGGATACAGTGGGCATTGACCAGGGTAATGTGGTATCTATGGCACATGCTTCCCCACACAGCAGCCATGGGCAGGGTCCTGAGATGGTACCACACAGACAGTTGCCCATGGGTTCTCGTGAGAGCATCCGTGGGCATACTGCCTCTGGTAGACATGCCCAAAGAGGTCTGTCAACCTCAGCTATGTTTCGGGCTGTCATGCAGGCACAGTCACATATGGAAAGGTACACCAGAGAGGGTCTGAGGGAGCTGAGAGCATGTCGCACATCCATGACTGACAGTATGCGTGACATCGCAGATGCTATCCGTAATTTCACCGATGTCATAGACAGACATTGTGGGGACATATTACAGCAGTTCCACAGCCACATGTCCATGAGCCAGGGCAATGGTGGACGTTTGCGGCATCGACGTGGCCATATACCAGCAACAGCAGCAGCTGGCAGTCGGCGCGGACGACAACAGGCCCGCGGATGCCCCCATAGTGCCAGCAGCAGCCCCAGCAATGCTGGGTCTGTGCTGTCATCAGACCGCCCCAGGTGACCACGTGCACGTGGCTCTGGACAGTCCCAACAGGGACCTGTGTCCAGTCAACAAACTCCCGCTTCTGATGACAGTACCCAGTCTGGCTTAGTACTGGATACGGTCTGTAGCACCTCTGCCAGGCACAGGTACCGTGTCCATGCCCACAGACACTGATCTGTATGACCTGCCAGGTGCAGTCTGTGGCTGTCCACAAACTCCAGTATATGGCAGCCATGAGGTGGAACTGTGTGCATGCATACACACATGTGAAATGTTAACACCTAGGGCTACCACATACACACACACACTGCACCAACAGTGCCCCACCCTGTACTGCTGTCCCTCACCAACACACATACACATACATGTCAATTGGTGGTATCAGTGGCAGACTCAGGCATACCTAATTCACACCCTATGCATATGATGAAACTGTGCCACCTCCTGCAATCTCCGACATCAGTGCAGGAACAGGTTAACATGTTGCTGATGCACAGGGTGACTACATAGAAGTGTATTACTAGTATCATGTTGGTAACAGTACAGTGTGCTGATTTGATTGTGTGTATATCCCAGCATGCCTGATGCAGTAACTGTATGACTGTCCTGAATTGTTATCTACACCCATAGTAAGTACCATAGTGTAACAGCTGCACATTATTGCATACTGGTGGTAAGGATGTCAACAGATAGCCACATACATAGGTAGCACAGGGGAGAAGCTAATGCAAGTAGTGATACGCAATGATGGACATGTACACTATTGGTGGCATGTTGCCCACAACAACTCTGCAATGTGGATGTTTGCGCATGTTGATATGTGTGCAGTACCAATTTAATTTAAATTAAATTAAATATTAAATAATATCAGTTCTACCATGGACATCTGAGCTGTGCATTCCTGGGTACATGTTGATAGTGCCTGCATATTTGCACTGTTACCTACTGGAAGTGTTACCCCTTCTTTGTCGTACCATGGACTACTTCCAGCCCTGCTTACTGTAGCTTTGTTTGCATGCATGTTTGCTTGAGATTCCTTGGAACACTGATTCCACCTGCAATGCAGATTTACAGAGCTTCTGTGGATTCCTAGTGACATCGGCATAGCGTACTATACGTATGTCAATTTTCCACCTGACAGATCGTCACTCTCTGTCCTGTTCGCATGTACGTTGCCTGTGACACATTGCATATGACTTACCTGGCATTTACCCACGTGTGCAGTCATATATGCCAGCGCTATGTAATCAGTAGCAGTACACCCACACATACTCGCCTTCAGTATGTTGTTCCCCATTGGCCCTATGTGTTGGTAATCACCATGGCAATCACACTACTATGGTAGCATGTGCAAAGGTAACCTGTGAATCACCTCTATGGTCCAGTTGTGGTTTATGTGAGTCATGTGGCAATGTCACAGCTGCCACATGTATGCAGTCAACCCTCTCCCCTGGCCAGGAACGTACAACACATGTGTGAGATGCAACCACATAGCCAATCTGGGGACTGAGCACTCTGAACCCAGCACTGCCATACCCTGTCAGGTGGCATGACATACTACAATGACTACAATACCAGTCTGATATAGACCTGCACTGACAGCAATCCGAACACACTGGGGCATACTCGGAGCCTCAGAATAGCATCCTGCCTGAGCATCACACACCTCTGCAGCTGGCACACAGGCATACGTTAAGTCGGAACAGAGCACATGCCACACATGGCACACACATCCCGTGTGCCACACACTCTCAGCCTGTAGGGCTACACAACACACCTGCTACAGATGTGTCAGGTACCTCTCTTGGCCGCTGCAGTGGGGTCCCGCTCAACAGGCTGTACATGGTGAAGGTCACAGTGATATGCCCGTGGGGCACTATGGTCCACCACAAAACACATGCATACAGGTCAGTCAGAGGCATGGACACATATGACTCAGTCATTGTCCATGCCACTATGGATGACCTGAGACGTACCTCCCTGGACTACATGATAGAGAACATAGAAGGGCTCTCTCAGCATGTGGCATGGGCCAGTATGAACCTGACCTTGGTTGCCATCATACCCTCACCAGGTATGCTACCACAATATGTAGGAAGGGTGTGCTATGTCTACATTCTGCTCAATCTCCAATGTCATTCATAGGGTATCCAATGGCTGTCAGCGTGTACTTACATGCTAGGGAAGCCACAATGATTTGCGAGGGGCAGCTTGCACGTGACACCCATGGGCAATTGTATATTGGCGAAGCCCCTTGATACACACATAGTGCCTTTTGCTGCAGGACACAGATTACAGAGCCACCTCCATGGGTATCACACGGGATAGGACACTAACATTTATGCTACACAACACCAGCAGTGTACACCGCAAGATGCATGCACTGGACACTGTCCTCCGCACGGTAGACTGCAATATCTGTGCAGTAACAGATTCCTGATTCACGGCTCACAGGTGCAACCCATCACTGCCAGGTTATACCTCATACCATGCCTGTCGTCCCCTACACATGTAACACACATGAACAGGGGGGTGGTATCTCAAGGCACCACAGATACACACACCTCCAGGTTGTTGGCACAGCACAAAGCATCAGGGCCTATCCATGAGCAGCTAACAGTGTGTTGGACTGCCTTCTGGTTCATAGCCTGGCACACACAACCCTCCCATACACAGGAAACCCACCAGTCCTCCCTAACAACACTGGGAATATGACAGTCTCTAGATATGTCTTTATATGGCTGGACTGCATCCAGCCAAACATTGTGTGTGAGCATTACTGTAGCTACAACACACTAGCTGAAAGGTTCCCAGCATGTAATCACTGAATTGCAGTGGAACAACATGTTACCACTCCCACAACAGTTGGGAACATGCAGCACCTGTTCATCGACTACATGTAGAGTATATGGCCCAGACCAAATGTGTATCCCCCGCTGTTAGGATGATGCCATATACAACTCACACTGTATATACACATACCGCATGCGGCCCCTGCACAGTAAGACACAGTCATAATGTTATGCATTGCAAATACCATTTATCCACTTGAGGCACGTGTCAGACATGGTAACTACTGAAGGTCACAGGTATATGTGTATGTGTCACACACATACATCATGTGTGCATTGCCATTGCTGGTTTAAGCAGTGTCATGCATTGTTATGAACAACAACCCACACATGGTCATTTTGTGTGACACAACCACACGTGGCAGTTGTGGATTTCCAAAGCATACCTATCTGTGCTCTGACAGTGGTAATAGACCCAGTAGCAGAGCGCACTATTGGCATTACTGGGCAATTAGCCCTGTTTGGCTGTACTGATATTGTGGTGACATCACCTGTGTTTACTGGGGGAATATGCAGCATCTGGTGTATTGTAGTAGTTGCCAAAAGGAACTGTTCTCTCACACTTGCAATTACACGTACCCTACTACCCCCCCCCCCCCACACACACACACTTGCAGGATTCATACCGCTACCTAACTATGTTATGACACGTGAGAGAGACGCATTAGCGAAGAGCACTATTCGGATTACTAGGAGGTTCCTCTTCTCCGGCTGTACTTATAGGGTGCTGACATCATCAGTGTTTGGAAAGGGTAATGTGCATCATGTAGTGTGTTCTCCTGATTGCCAAAAAGCACATGTCTTTCATACAGAATTGCACACACACAAACTCCCCTCATCCAAACACACACACTTGCCATTTGCAGGATTCATACCCCTACCTATGTTATGACACGTGAGAGAGATGCATTAGCGAAGCGCACTATTCGGATTACTAGGAGGTCCCTTTTCTCCGGCTGTACTTATAGGGTGCTGACATCATCAGTGTTTGGAAAGGGTAATGTGCATCATGTAGTGTGTTCTCCTGATTGCCAAAAAGCATATGTCTTTCATACAGAATTGCACACACAGAAACTCCCCTCACCCAAACACATACACTTGCCATTTGCAGGATTCATACCCCTACCTAACTATGTTATGACATGTGAGAGAGACGCATTATCGAAGTGCACTATTCGGATTACTAGGAGGTTCCTCTTCTCTGGCTGTACTTATAGGGTGCTGACATCATCAGTGTTTGGAAAGGGTAATGTGCATCATGTAGTGTGTTCTCCTGATTGCCAAAAAGCACATGTCTTTCCTGCAGAATTGCACACACACAAACTCCCCTTATCCAAACACACACACTTGCCATTTGCAGGATTCATACCCCTACCTAACTATGTTATGACACTTGAGAGAGACGCATTAGCAGAGTGCGCTATTCGCATTACTGGGAGGTTTCCTTTCTTCTGCTGTACTTATAGGGTGCTGACATCATCAGTGTTTAGAAAGGTGAATGCGCATCCTGTAGTGTGTTCACCTAGTTGCCAAAAGGGACATTACTTTCATACAGACTTGCACACACACTAGCCCCCTCCACACACACACTGGGCATTTGCAGGATTTAAACCCCTACCTAACTATGTTATGACACTCGAGACAGACGCATTAGCAGAGCGTGCTATTCGCATTACTAGGAGGTTGCCCTTCTCCTTCTGTATTATAGGGTGCTGACATCATCAGTGTTTAGAAAGGGGAATGTGCATCCTGTAGAGTGTTTTCCCAGTTGCCAAAAGGGACATTTCCCTCACACAGACTTGCACACACAACAACCCCACTCACCCACACACACACTGAGCATTTGCATGGTTCAAACTCCTACCTAACTATATTATGACACTTGAGGGAGACGCATTAGCAGAGCGCGCTATCTGAATTACTGGGCATCTGTTCTGCACCTGCTGTATTTATAGGGTGCTGACATCTTTATTTCTACAGAGGTATGTACATCTAGTACTACCTGTCAGGTGGGGGATAGCATATATATGCATTTGCAGCCACCTACTTCAGGGTCTGATATGCACATCGCACTGGCAGGTTATGTTCTATACCATGCTTCGTGACCACAGGACCTGTAACACACAACACAACCAGTCCAGAACACCCCTCCCACATCCAGGACACACACTTTGCTTCCCTGGGAACAGTGCCGGGATATGCAGGTGTTCACATACACCATTCCAGTTGTTAACATCAGGTACAGGCATATTGTGTGTGGGAACTACTCAGGCCTCTACAACATTACCCTACAGCCACTACAATTTGTGGGTCCATGTGCTATGGCAAAACCACTCACCACAGCCACATGGGGGAATACATATTGCACCTGTCCATCTGCAACATGGGTACTTACTGTTCCACACCAGAGGTAGACCACCATTGTTGATATCTGACCATACCCACCTTTCCCTGGACATCCATATCCCATCCCCACCCCCAGGCAAGGTTGTCACTGCAAACAAACTATATTTAGCACAGGCGGACTCTACACTTGTGAAGACTGGGGTGGAAGACTTCAAAGGACCCATGCTGGGGGACTATACTGGCCACTCTGCATAATCCTTGACAATTGCATTCTATGAGCATGTGTTAGGTTTTCATTGATCATGCTATCCCACATATACCCATGACTGCTCCACAACAGGACACCTGTCAGGTGTACACCAGCCATATATGAGCTGTCCAACAGACAGAGTGAGCTAATACATTGCAGAGCTGTAGCCCACAGAGGGAGGACATCTCTGAACAGTACCGGCATGACACTTCAATCCCACATAATCATCACAACACAGTGTTGACAGTGGAATTGTCCAGACAATGCAGATAGGGCTCCCCGCAGTCTGTTATTGATGCCCACTTACTGTTAGAGGTCCTCAGCAACCCTCTTCCAGCACACATCAACAACATGGATGTGGCTTAGCACATTCAAACCCTGGGATCTCCACTGTGTCCCTGCTTGACAGAGGCACAGCACACTAGCCTCACACGATGCCTTATGTGACCTACTTTACAGTGGCACAGTAGCCTACTGTACTGGGGATGCAGATGCCAAGCACACTCTGGCTAAGCTGTCATTCCCTAGGGCAAACAGACTAGTATTGACCTCTACACCCATATGTTTAATTGTCAGATGCACAATATTTGTTGCTGATAGACTGTTTGCAGGTCTTTATTGCCATAGCATTCCCTGTTTCTATGAACAACTTGTGTATCTGTGGAAGATGTTTGAATATGAGGGGGATCCACTATATCACTTATGTCTCTGTAGTCATTTAACTGTGTGCACTGGGCAGATTGCTGTGATGTGGTTGGTTCCTGGAATGACACGTAAAAATACCAGATATGTGTGGCCAACTGCTAAACGGAGATATGGCCTAAGTGTGTGAGCATGCCCAGTTCAGCCTTTCCATGGCATGTTGTCTGACATATGGCTCATTTATCAAAGTGTGCGAGCATGCCCAGTGTGAGCTTTCCATATGTTGAACTCTGCAGTCCACTACATATTTGGATGAGTGTGAACTTCAACAGTATCTCACATTTATGGTTGTGTGTTGGGTGTCATGTTGTGTACTTACTGGCCAACTGCTTCGTGTCTGAACACAACAGGGATTATACTGTGCCTGCAGGGTTTGCATGGGATACTGTGCATACAGTTGTCAACATCCTTTCATACTGACCTAACACTGTAGTACCATATAGTGCACTGGTTCAGTACTTTCACTGTGGTGGACAGTATCCTGGGCTTTAGTCCTATCACTGCTTTAAATCTTCACAGTGAGCACAACAGACTGTTTAGGGGCCAGTTGTGCACATATGACCATGTTGCATTATGTTCAGATATGGACTACCTAAACCAGGCTTGTCCAACATTGGTAGTGTATTCCACAACATAGGTGGACATTGGCAAACACTAGCGATGTGCCCTAGGTCATTTCTAATGCTAGTCAGAGAGTGTGTTTGTCCTTCGACACACATTGTAACTGGAGTTTGTCATGACATATGTCATGGTTAGTATACTGTGCCTCCGTCTACCTGTGACATAACAGTGATACCCAGGGTAAACCTACCATCTCCCATCCACTCATCAAGATTCCTCCTGAGGAGTGTCGATGGGTGACTCTCTGGCTAACCTGTACTGGGAGTTTACTCAAGAGTGGTGGTGGCTTCTGTGTTATGGATCATTCAGTACAGCTCAGTTCAGGTCTCTCATGTGCATAGCTCACTGCCATTCAGATTGTACAAGGTGCAGCATGTTCATTGATTCCAGCTTGGACATGGCTTTATACATCAGGCACAGCTTCCTCTGGGTGGGCAGTATGGCAGTGTGTGGAGCTGCAGTTTGTTTAATCAGGCAACACATGGCATCTGTTCAAGCTCTTTGCTACTCCTGGTGAGGTACTGTTGGGGACTTTACAGTTGATGGAGGTGTCTGCTGAGGTACATCCCACAGGGACTATTGTAGTCAATTGTAACGCTGATGAAGGATGACTGCGCAGCCACAATGACCTCCCCTTATCTAGATCTGACAACCTTCATGATTAGGTGGGTATATGGTATGTTTCTGTGAACACTACAGCCACATGTTTGTCCAATGCAGGATATCTATCACCTTGTGTCCCCAGGTCTCTCATTACATGTTAGGTACGTAATGGGTTAACACCTGTGTGGTAATTGGTGGGGACTTACTGTATATCCACGGGGGTTGACTATACACTTTTCTGCAATTAGCTTGCTGACATGGCTATGGCACCAGTTGTCTGTTTCTATGTGGCTCTTTTGTGGGATGCTTTTGTGGGATGCTTGTGTCAGCTGGGGGTCAGATATGGTGTGCAGTTTGTAGTCCTCTGCATACATGTTCAGTCACAGTCCTTCCATGTTGGCCTGTACCTATGGGACATATATACGAAACGAGGGAGGTCCCAGGACCAAGCCTTGTGGGATGCCACTTATATCTGGTTTGTAGGCTGACATGGCTGCAGCATGTCTGACCATGTCAGTTCTGTCCTTGGTCTGGTTTGCAACCCCTCTACTGACATAGGGGTTTATATTTAAGCTGGTGAACATATCTATACTGAACACGTAGGGTATTGTCTGGAAGCATTTGCAAGGTCCAGCTACGCTGTGTAGACCACATTGCCCTCATCAATGACCTTAATGACTGTTTCAAATGGGTCAAACATGTTTAGGGGCAGGATCTGCACTTATGACAGCCACACTGGGTAGGGTCTGGTGTCAGTAGGTCCCCGATATCTTTATGTCTGCGGTACATGCTGATCCTTTCCATAGCTGTGCAGACCAAGCTTGTCAGGATTCTGGGGTGGTAGTTTGCAGTATCCATTCAGGCAACACATTTGTTGAGAAGGACCACTGTTGTTGTACACTGCTCTTTGGGTACATATCCTGTGGTAAGGCTGACATTGAGCAGTAGTGTGATTTGGCATTCCATTCTTCTTGGAGTCCATGTTGGACTCAGCCCAGGACACCATCTCATGCCATTGCTGCTGTGTGTTTTGCTTTGTAGATGCTGGCTGTTACCTCAGCATCTGCAATGTCAGGGGGCCAGCAGTCTCCTGGGATAGATATTTTGCATTCTGGGGAGGGGGGGGGGTTGCACTGCACCTGTCAGGTTGTATGTTGGCAATATGTGTGTGTTTGGTATGTTGTTTGTAATATTTGTGTGATTCAGAGCATATCTGTGAATTCCCAACACGGTTCCTACCATCAGTTGAGTAAGCCTTGGGATTATCCTTAGTGTCCTGTACACTTTGTATCTTCATAGGTTCGTAGGTTCATACTAGGCTATCCACCCTAGGGCATTTGTAAGCCTAGCCAGGGTGTGTGTGTCTTTCGCCGCCCCTTGCTATGTGAATATTATGGCCATTTATGATTTACTTTACTGTGCCTCTGTTTGGACGTGACACAGTGAAGACCCCCAGTGTACATCTATGATCATCCATCCACTTGGCAATATTCCTGTTGAGGAGTGTCAGTGAGGGGCTCTGCCTAACATGGAGTGGGATCCTGTTCCAGGGTGTGGGGAGCCTCTGGGTTATGTATATGTCCCTCCAGCACATCCTATTTCATTATGTGTTGGGGTTGACAACTGTCACTCTCACAGCTCCAATGGCTTTGGTTTTTCTAATGTGGAGCATGTCTATTACTCCTATGTTGGACATGGCCTTGTACAACAGACATACAATGCCTCTGTGTAGGCAGTATGTGACTGCATTCAGCTGGGTTGTCTACAGCCAGGCAGCATATGACATATATTTGAGACCCTTTATCCTCTTGGTGAGGTACCTTTGAGGTCTTTCTAACCACTGCAGGTGTCAGGTAAGGTACATCCCAAATGAGGCATTGTACTAGATTATGGGTCTGATAACAGAACAGTACAGGGGCACAATGACCTCTGTTGATGTAGATGTGAATCCTTTCATGTTACGGTGTCCAATATAGACAGTCTTCCTAGCCACATTTCCAATGTGAGTGTCACATAACAGGTTACTGTCCACTTGTGTCCCTAGGTCCCTGATTACTCCTTGCATGCATAATGGTTTACCACCTATGTGGTAATTTGTGAGTACCTTGTTTGGTATTTGGTGGGACATTCATGCTGTCCAGTGTCTTCAGGACGTCTGGGTGGGGTTCCTGTGTGTGAGTGTGTGGTCTGTAGCATGCTGCAGACTGTACAGCAGTTTTGACTACAGTTAGGTGCACATGGGTGGTCTCCGATGCTTCGTGCAATGTCAGTTACCTGGACGTATGGGTGTCTGTGCTGCATATGGATACTCCCCCTCCTTTTATGTTTTGGTCCAGGTTTTGGGGCCATAACGCATGATATGAGGTATAACCTGGTAGTGCTGGTGTGCTGTCAGTAGGCTTGCAGCAGGTTTCTGTCACTGCACAGACATCGATGTTCTCCATACTGGGGAGGGCCTCAGGAGCATGCATATTGCGGTTTACACATCTGGCATTGGTCAGCATTACCCTTATGTTTCTTAACACTTATGTTTTCTAGGGTGGTGGGTTAGTCTTTTCAGCCTTGCCTACGTACGGCTCTATGGAGGTGGCAAAAGCCTTATCCAATATCCAGACGCCCAGGGGTAACAGGTGCAAGCCATCCCTGGAACAGCAGCATGGCTTGTCATGCATGACATCTCAAGCAGACAGACATTAGATCCTCTTGGACTGACAGCTGTAATTGTGCCACCTGTTAAAGCTGATCATTCTGTGTTTGTACTGTGGCATCATTCATGGTGAGGGTAGGATGCTGCAAATGACCAGTGTCATACCGGCTTGGAGTACATACTCAGAGTGCTCATCCATGTCTCTTTTCATGTAGTCCAGGGAGGTACATCTCAGGCCATTCACACCAGCATGGACAATGACTACATCATATTTCTACTTGCTTTGGGGTGACCTGCGTACTTGTGTTATGTGGCGTATTGTAGCAGCCTACAGGCAGCTTACTGTACCCTTTCCCTTGTTCAGTCTGGTGAGTGGGGCAGCAATGTGTCTGCCTATAGAGTCACCTATTACAACTGTATGAGGCATGTTGTTTGTCCTTCTGGCCTGTGACTGTTTGGCACACCAGCTTTGTGTACTATGTGTTGCATGTGCTATGTTTGGAGGTTGTGGTTACTTGGGGGTCTGCTTTGGAGGCCTCTGTTGGTGTGGTGTGTTTCTAATTAGGGCCTCCGGGAATGTTTTTCTGTGTTTATGTGTTAGGTTTACAGTTGTGATAGGTCTATGTGGGACTGGGTTTGTGGTGTGTGTGGTTACCTTCTCCTCCTGACTAGTTTTGACAGTACTGAGTTGAGGTAGCTCAGCCTCCGGTTTGGATAAATGGTTGCATCTCTCACATATATTTGTATTTATTGGGGGGTGTTGAGGGTTGTCTGTGTACTTGGGGCAGGTGTAACATTGCCTCAGGATTCACAGTTTCTACTTGTTGTAGCTGGCCTTAGTGGATTGTATGTGTGGACATATTTTATTGCCATACTACTGATCAGTGATTACTTCCCTTTTTATGTTCGCTCTATCATGTAGTAGCTTCCTCATTCTCTTGCATGGTTTGGTAATGGCTGGAGTCCAGCATGCCAGATGCCTGCGTGTATGGCATTGTGTCTTGTTGTTATTTGTGACTGCATAATCCAAGCATTCCTGGTTGTGTTCATGGAATGCCTGTATAACAGGTTGTGCGGTGTGTCCCATATTTTGCACATGCACAGGGCCTTTAATGGATTCCACATCAGTTTGGAGGGGTGCAACATATGCTTTACACATGTTTTTCACTGTGGATTTCTGGCCAGGGACTGTGGTCAGGATGTGTATATCCGGTGTGATTACTCTATGGTCTGGTCTTACCAGTGAGGGATACACTTCTCATCTTGCCATCCAGTACCCATGTTGCTGATTGTCACATCCAGTATGCTTACCCCTCTTGTGGGAGTGGTACGTTGTTCCTGGGCATTTTGGTTTATGGATTCTAGGAACTTTTCTCCTACAGTGTTGGTGCTAGTATAATGCTCCCAGTGTATGTCTGGGTATTTTCAGTCAACCAATATAATGTGGTTTGGGGGGCTTGATATATTCATGTATTCCAACATAGGCCAGGTGCAGTTCCTGGTGTTAGGATGGTCGTCTGTAGCAGGCTATATACTGGGAAGCGGTTTTAGCCACTGTTACTTGACCATGGCTAGTCCATGCTGCTTCTTGTTGTGGTACCAACATGGGGGTGTGGTTATCCATGACAATTACTGCTAGTCACCCTCCTTTTGTAGCTTGTTCCATGTTTTGAGGCTGTACAGCACAGTATGGTGTGTAACCTGGTAGTGTTAGGGTGCTGTTGTGAGCCTTGACCCAGTTTTCTGTTACAGGACAGTTATCAACATTCTCCATGCTGGGTGCGTTTACACTGCATGCATCTTGCTGTTTAGACTTCTGGCATTGGGTAGCATTACATCTAGGTTCTTATCCCTTGTGGTACCTATGGAGGTGGGTTTGTGTTTTGAGCCTTACCTATTCAGGGCACGCTGTGGGTACTGACAGCCTTTGCCAGTATCCATGAGGCCTGGACTGATAGGTGCATGCCACCCCTAGCAGGTCGTGCATCATGTCATGCTCAGCATGTCATCCCAGGCTGGCACACATTGGCTCCCCTTTGACTTACTGCATTACTTCAGCCAATTCTTGCAATTGATCATCCCATTGTCATATTGTGGCTTCATGCTTGGTGAGGGTGGATGTTAGTCAGGGTCCTCAAGTGTGCACATAGTACATGTTCACACATTACTTAACACATGGCATTCATGCCTCAGGTGGTGCTGCAGGGCTGCCTCTGTCTGATGCACATATTACACTCCCTGTACATGTTTGAGAGCAGGTTATGTCATTTTAGGCATCCATGTTATTATATGAGTGAGTCAGAGAGGGGTATCATTCCCAGGGTTCCTACTGAGCCAGTGTATGTGCTATGCGTTGCCTCTTTTCCTAGGCCAGGGCATACTGGGCACGCCTCCTTCTGCTTACTGGGGCAGGCTCAGGTTTTTCCTCCTCCGAGTCACGCTCTGCCTGTGATGGCCTTGGCAATGGTGGGAGGCTGTTTGGCCCGGCCCTATGCTGGTCCTGCTGCAGCTGTTTTCACAAGATCATATTATGTAGCATAGCACATACCATGACAATTTGGGTACATGTAGTTGGTGAGTACTGGAAGGCTCCACCAAATGTGTCTAGACACCGGAACCGTGACTTGAGCAGCCCAAACACACGCTCTATTACATTACGTGTTTGTGCGTGTGCCTCATTATGGCGTTCCTGTTCAGGTGTGTGTGCGTTTCTGATGGGTGTCATCAGCCACGGCTCCAGTGCATAACCTGCATCCCCCACTAGGTGTCCGTGTGGGATGTCCCCATTGGCAAATGTCTGGTACAGCTGTGTCAAATGCCAGATGTGGGAATCATGGTAGCTCCCAGGGCAGCCAGCACGCACATTCATTATTATGCCCTGGGCATCACACATGACCTGGCAGTTGATGGAGGGGAAGCCCTTGCGGTTAATGTAGGCCCTACCCCGCTCACCGGCTGGTGCTTTGATGCGTATGTGCGTGCAGTCTATTGCACCCACTACCTCAGGGTATTCCGCTATTTGCTGGAAGAGATGCATATTGCTGGCCAATACCTCACGGGCATTGGGGAAATATACATGATCACCGACATGTGCTGACATGGCATCCAGAAACTGGTGCAGTACCCGGGAGGCTGATGCCTGTGATATCCCCATCATATCACCAGTTGGTTTCTGGAAGGTACCAGTTGCTAGTATTCTTAGGCCAACACATACCTTGGTTTCCACTGGGATGGGTTCCCCTCTGTTGGCTCTGTGTGTGAGGCGTGGCCTGCACAGCTTGACAATTTGCTGCAGGAGGTCTCTGTCCACTCTATAGCGCTCTACTATCTCCAGCTCATGTAACCCGTGGTAGGTGACCCTGGGCCTGTACACTCTTCTCTGTCTCCTCACTGTGGGTTGTCTGGCACCATCTGCATTGTCACCACCCTCAGCAAGTCGCCTATGTCTCCTTATGACAGCTATGGCAGCCCCTAGCATTTCTGCTCTGAGTTCAGCTTTTTCAGTTTTCACTTCTAATAGCTTACTCCTGTCTTGCAGTGTCTCTTGACAGATACATCCTGCACTGCTGTTTGCAGAGTTTTAAATGCTTGGCTGAGCTACTATTCTGCCTGTGTAATTGCCTGCTTCTAATTGTTTTCACCTGCTAGCTCCAGCAGTATTCCCTGCTAGCTTCCTACTAATTCTGTTGCTTCCTTTTTCCTTTATGTTTCCTCAGGGGGGAGCTACGTGCATACCAGCAAAAACATGCTCACAGTGGCTTACACGCGCGCACACATGCTTACACAGTTCAGAATCTGCTTATTCGGGTTAAAACGCACGCACACCAATGCAAACAGTGTTACAAGTCTGCCAACAGGCTCCCACATGCTCAGTCTGCCCTACACATGCGCACACTAGCGTAAACAGTCTTCAACGTCTACCGACACACTCCCACATGCTCAGTCTGCACGCCCAGCAAGAAACTTTGGTGTAAGTAACAGTGTACACCTTCCATTTCTTGACTTTCCCATGCTTATCTTGTGGCACTCCTCTTTCCATGATCTGTGTCTGACATCTGTCATCTAACACTGACCTCCAATGAACTGCATTTCTTTCTACCATTCCCCCCTGTGATGTCACCTATCTCCTACTCAATTCTTCCCCCTTATGTATCTCTTACACTACTCAGAATGTGCTCATTTGCTATGTGACAGTGGGATTCAGTATCCTAACCCTCATTTACATCAGATTGCCTACTAATACTTAGTTACATGTCTTAGACTCAGCTTCCCCCCTTAGCAACCACTAAACGGTGGCCATGTTGTTTTTGGTCTGCTGGTCCCTGCATTGTAAATCCATGTATTGCATAAAACCCACATTTGTGGGTTTATAACCTTCATTTTTATGTTTTATACAGCACAGCCCGTTTGCGCGGGGCTGTGCTGCGTTTAAACATCGGCGATCGCCGAAAAAAAAAAATGTATTTTTCATATTTGCATCGGGGTACCTTGCCAAAGGATACATATTTGGCCATTGGCATGCTGCCTGACACATATGCACCCTTTATTTGGAGCTGACATGGCTCCATTGTGATTTTTGCAGAAACATACTCAGTTGTCAACTAAGTACATTTCTGCAGCTAAAACGGCTCTTACACGGGCTGCTTTCTGTTTCGTGGATCGCTACTCTACCTCATTTGCATGCCTTTTGACTGCAAGTGAGGTATTTAGCATATCCACGCCCAGTCCGTGTAAGAGATGTTTTAGCTGGTATCTTACACGGAGTTTCGGGCTGTTCCTGGATCGCGAGGCTTGCATGGAGTCTTACACGTCTCTTACACTCCGTGAAAGCCTTCGTGAATCCTGCCCAGTAACTATTACATTTGTAATATTTTATAAACAACTTACAATATCTCAGCAACCACTCAAGTTACACACATACTGTCAGCAGCATTTTATTCATCTAGCTGAGCGCTTTCATATGAGGCTAAGGAGTTCTGTCTGTGTTACTTGGTTGTTGAGATATTTAGACAAATGTGAAAAACTATATCTATATAAATTGATATCATAAAAACAACAGTTAATATCTGTTTACCTCCACAAGACAGAGGTCAAACATTAATGCAGTTGAGTTTGCTACTGTGTAAGCTTTAAGATGAACTCTTTTAAAACCTTGTGTATAGCTCGAATTTATAATTATTGATGCAAATATGAACAAGCAATATTTGATGCCTAATGGCATCAGTAGGAGTTAACTACAGATGCACCTTAGAGGCGTCACTTGGATGTAGTGAGTTAAAACCATCATTTCCCACATCAAAGTTAAGCTTAGTGTTTGTGGTGACAACCTGAACTGAAATTCCCCTCATGTCAGCACTAGACTGATAAACTCTTGCCATCTGACTTAAGCCATCATAAGAGTTACAAGATTAAATACAAACACTAAAAACACCTCACTCATTGTTCACTACTAAAATCCTTTGCCATCACACTAAACCACATGCCAATGTTCTCAGCGATTATAATCCTATATTTTTCATCTGGTCTTTCAAAGCTTCCAAGGCACCTTCTAGACCTATTACTTTATTATCCTTCCATAACAGCTGTGACTACCTGTTTGAAGTGGAAGTTCAGACAGTTGAATGGTTGATTCTCCTTCAAAACAACTAATTCACATAACCTTGAATCTAAAAATCCTGAAACCATAACATCGAAATCTCAAAACACTGAGAACTCATAACACTGAAACTTTTCATCATAACATCAAAAGCTACAAAGCACATGTAAATAACATCCCCTCCACCTATAACAACACCAAATTAACAAACACACTTTTTACTACATTTCTGTAGGGTGGTAAGCACCCCTGCACCCCCCATGTGGGAGGACTCTGCTCCCACACCCCCCGATAAATTAAATATACCAACTCTGAGATTGTACTACAGTGGAAAAAAAGTTAATTTCTTAACCCCACTGTATCACAATCACCATGCAGGATGTACACATAATGTCTAAATCAGTTACCTGTATGGGCTAAAAACACAGAGTGGCAAAATAAACACTACATAAATATAAATTCCTACAGTATATAAATAACTAGATAAAAAACACTACAGTGTCTTCTAGTGATACCACAAGATTAACAGATTAAACTATAACATTTACATGTTTGATAATACACTACTCGATCTTCTACATTTTCAGTGTTATGAAATTTGATGATATGAGTTTTCGGTGTTTTGGTGGTAAGGTCTCAGTGTTTTGAGTTTCGATGTTATGAGAATTAGATGTTTTGAAGGGGAACCGACTAGTCACCTGTATACAAGAGTTGCAGCGCAAATGCAGCATTACTCATCATCTGTAATATTGTAACCTGCATAAATAAATATAAAAACCTCCACCAGACTTCTTAATTCTTCCCATGCTCCTTGGGTTACTAAATCATTTGGGCTATTAATCAAGTAACTTAATGCTTGGGTTGAATGGAAAAATGGTACTTTCAACAGTACTGAATTAAATAGAGCCATCAAACTTTAAAACACTCAACTCGTATCAAAACTAATGAAACTAAAACCCAATAGTTTAGAACTCCTAAACAGCCTATACAGGCAACCCTAAATTCTTCTGGAATGGTATTAAGTCACTCTGCACAATGCAATTTTTCCCAAAACTCCAAGAGCTTACTACTGTCTGCAAGCTTGATTGATGACATTTCCACTAATACCTCCACCCTTTACTTTAACATCACTGGCAGTGTTAGCCCACAGTCCTCCTTGCATAATGACCACCTGCCATTCTATTTTAAAACCATATCCGGAAATCTGGCAGAAAATAATCTAAAATAAAATAATGGCAAATTCAGTCAAATATTACTTTGTCCATCCTATAAAACAATCTCCTATAGGACAATATTGGGATTCTGCACTAGAGCAAAAATTCTTGAAGGAATTTATAACCACTTTTTTTAAATACTTTCAGGCTTATAATGCAGGTTTTGTCAAAAATATAGTAATCTAATTGCTATATACACTTTTACATCTCTTCTAATATAGAAAATGGTCTGAGGGGAGCCATTTTCCTAGACCTTTCCAGAAGAAAGATTTTAAATATTCCTCTTCTTACATACTTAGAAAGCTAACAGAATAACAAGTTTTGCATTAGCATGAATTTTCTGAAAGATATGAAGTCTGAATGTCAGAAGTCTGCCATTTTCTGACTTCAGCCCTCAATGATTTTCCAGTGATTTACCAGAATATCTTAATTTTACGAGAAACAGACTAAAAATATGAAACAAAAATCTGGACAGTCTGCGAAAATCTGGACAGTTGAGAGATGATTCCCCTTTACTCATGTCTTATCAGACCCATTTTTGAATATAATGCACCTTTTGGCACATATTTAACTAAACATATCACACAAATTGAAAGATCTCAGGAGATAAATAACTGAAAAGATCAGTGGCCTCAAAAATCTTCATTATCAGGAGACACTAGCAGTTCTTTCTCTGTACTCTGTCGGACTCCTCCATGCAGATCTAGCTCTAGCCTTCAATGCTATGAAAGATCCAACCCTATATAACCAGAATATTATAATTACTGTGAATTAGCAGGAGCAGTTTGAAAATACAGTATAACAGCAGTTGCACAATTTGTGAATACAATATGACTGAACAATCAGGATTTGTTGGTAGAACAGCACTGAATTGTAATTACAATGTAGATAGCACCATCAAAAGGTGATACAACAACAAACTGTAGGTGCCGTACGAAATGAGCAATTTGGTCCAAAACAGAAGACATTATCAAGTACAGTCAATCAGTAGTACAATAAACGACAATGAAACAGTCGTACAGAATGGTAGTACAAATGCAGCAAAACCTGAAGAATGGTGACGTACACATTCAGGCAATCGGCAGCACAAACGTGCAGTGAATACAGCAGAATGGCATGATATAAATCTGATGAATCAGGAGTATAGAAAGGCAAAACAAATGTGGAAAAAAGAGCAGAATAGTAAGACACAAATGCCGTGTAGGTACTAACAGCAGTTTGTGGTATAGTGAATTTATTTTTATTATGCGGAACATTTTACAGAACTACACACACACACACACACACACACACACACTGTTTTGCAGGAGGAATGAGGTTTAAAGGAAGGCAGAAATTGAATGAGTTGTGTAATGTTTGATTGATAATGACTGTAATTGAAGATTACATGTGATGAATGTTTGCAACTGAAAATTTGTCAGTATGGTTTTACATTTATATAATTGTATGATCGCCTCTGTTGTAAGTGATAATTCATTAAAGATGTTTCTTTGAAAAAAGTTTCACTTCATCAGTGTTGTCCCTCCTTTTTAATCCTAAAGATTTCCTACAGAAACAAACTCCCTGTGGCCTTGCCTACTTGCATCACATAGCCTATATATTTGTTGCTGTATAGTCCAAGATGCTAAAGCCATGCCGCCTAATCTAATTGATCTATACTTGAAACCATTCTAGAATATTTTCGTTGAATTGGTGTTGCATTTATTTGCAGTTTTTGTGGGGAAATGATTAAAGGGCACTGAACTCGACATAGTCTAATTAGACTTGTTAATAAAATCCAAATAGCATCTTGAGTTCTAGATTTGATAAATCCTTTTATACATTTTGTGGTTTTGTTACCATGTCCCTTACTTGTTTAAAAAAAATATATTCCTTATAAGTTCATACAGAGATACCTGATCTGTTTTATTGCTATCAGTGTTGTAAGTGAATTGACAGTAGAAAACATTTGAATAGAATATTTTTCAAACAAAGGCAGAGCAGGTATGCCCCTGCCCCTAGGGCGATTCCAAGACAATAGCTTTTTCATTCTCTCAAACAAAACTTCTAGTTGACCAGCCATTTTTTTTTAAACAGAAACAAAATTAGATGGATACAATGAAAGGAGTATTCAAAAGGTTGGGTACAGTTTTGTCAGATACCATTTCACATGCCTGAAGTAGATCTTTTTTTTGTTAGTAAATGAAATTGTGTGACAGCGTACCCTCAGTCAGTCCAACTGACTCATTTTTTGCATTATCAACATAATCTCTACTGTAGAATTCTAATTACAACATTTCATATCATTTAGATGTTTGCGATATTACAGTAAACTCTCAGTTAATCAGTACCCATGGGGATTGGTAGATGCCGGGTAACTGTAGTTTCTGGTTGCTTGAGAGTTACTATTAAAAATAGACCTGACTAATACTGTACCCTATACTATTTATTTGGCTTGACTTGTTCTCAGGATGGGGAGAGAGGGAATTTATTCCTATCTTCATTTTTAAAACTGTAAAACTCTACAAATGTAAGGTATGCTTCAGCGGGGAGGGGGGACGGGGGACAAAGTGCAACACATGAAAATTGAACTTCATTTCTTCAATATTTTTTTACTGGTTGCTTGGGAGTGCTGGTTTCTTGAGTTCTGGTTAACTGAGAGTTTACTGTATAATGTAATTTTCCATTTCCCCCAAATTTTTCTACTTGAGTATCAAGCATGACACTACTGATCAAGATTGTTTTGAGAAAACACCTCATAGAGAATGTATCCTAAAAATATTCAGTGAAATCAAGGTTAACTCCCACTGGAGGTTTTGAACATATATGTATTTGTGGGATACTGTATAGGTGCAGTGATAGGAAATCTGTCCTGTTTGTCTTCCATTTTAACACTCTGAAAAGTATAGTCATATAGCTATATGATGGATTATGTCAAGATGGAGTGAGATTTATTGCTTTTCTGTTAAGCCAGACATACTTTACTACACATTCACTGGTATCACAGCCTGTACAAGTATTATGATGGAAAGAGAGCAAAATCTTCAGATATGATGACAACAGTGACACCAAGGTTCTGAGGCAGGAAGATTGTAACAAATTGCATGAGATATATTTATTAATGCAAAAATATCAGTCATTCTCAAAGTAAAGGACATAGGTTGCTTGTATCCAATACTACATGCAGTGGACAATTTTGTCTTTGGCTCTCAACCTCTTGTCTTTTCAAGGGCTTTAGGGTAGCATAATTTTTTTTTATTTCTTTGTGTGCTCTCTACCCCCACCCATCTTTTTTATTCACTGCTATTATTAGACATCCTGGTAGTCTAGTGCAAGTTCAGATTGATAGGCATTGTCAGTAACATTCAAAGTCCTTAAATTGTATTGAGTTGAGCAGACTTCAACATCAATGTAGTGAGGTGAAGATGCGAATTATCTAGTAATTGAGTGAATTGTTAATATTGGTCACTGGGCAATCTTTAGTCTTTCAAAATTGTCAACTATTTGTGGGACAGTTGTATGTCAAAGTGGCATTGTACCAAATTGTTTGAGGGATTAAAAGTGTTCTTATTTTTCCATACCCAGTTGTATACATTAGTTAAATTAAAACTTCCAATCTTTGTTGCGAGACAAGTTATCAGTATTATAGGGACTAAACTGGCAAAAGATATTTATTTTATTTATTTATTTTTTATTTTACATTTGTTGACCAGGAAAGTCCGACTGGATACGTGCCCATTTTCAGCAGAGGCCCGGAGAGAAAAGCTCCATGTACAAATTAATTAGTAACAATCCAAGTACAGAATAACAATAGCAATAATAATAATATGGGTAAAATATAATCAAAGTACAATAATACATGTACAGGTTTGTGGCAGATACATATGCCATTACACTTCATGTATAGTTCAGTATACATAGGCAGTAGCAGTGTTTAATGGTGAGGTAGGAAAGTAGGGGGATAGACCTAGAAGACCTAACAAATTTTGTTCAGCTGTATGGCTTCTCTCAGTTGATCAAGACTCCAGCTAGAATTAATAAGGTGACATCTAAAGAACCCATCTAGACTGCACTTTATCATAGACTGGATTCTAACACCCCCAAACAGTGTTTCCACAAGTGACAGCCGTACCTGATAGCCCAAACAATCACCAGCTATGCTTACATCATCAGACACTCCAAGTAGCCCAACAAGGTTCATCACTATAACACAGTCAGAAACCTTAGTAACTACAATAAAAAACAATTTGATTCCAGCCTGCTCCAGATCAACTGGGCTGCACTTAAAGCTCTTCCCCTTGATGAAGCAGTAGACAAATTTTGTACAATATTTCTAAACATCCTGGCAGAGCAAGCACCATTAAGAACCAATAGAGTTTAAAATAATCCTGTCCTATGGTTAACTAAAAAAGAAAATCTCATGCAATTCAGAGAGCCCAGAAGTCAAGGACTACAAACCAAGTCTGAAACATTCTTTCAGCAATGTAGTCAGTTAAGGAAACATAGCAAACAATTCATAAAACAGGACAAAAAGCTGCTTCTAACACCACCCAACATTCAACAAACAATTAAAAAAATTCCTGGAAATCAATAAATACATTGCTCAACCCTGGAAAATCACCACAATCAGTAACTTCTACTCTATTGCCTAACCGTTTAATTCACATTTTATAAATGCAGTAACTTCCTTCCTACAAAATAAAATTACCATCAATGCAGTCATCCCTGTCCGATCATTGAAGCATTAACAGAGCTTCACATACACTCCAGTGCCAACGTCTCCAGTTAAAAAAATACTTACGCATCCTTAAGACAACCACTCCCCCTGATCAACTTCCATCTGTATGCTTCAAGCTCACAGCATATAGCTTTCCATATCTTGTCTCAGTTCTAATAAACCACTCAGTCCAAGAAAAATATAACCCCATCTTATGGAAGGAAAATACTATATAATACCCCTTAGCTGAGTTCATAATGTATAGACCAATCACCATTCTCTAACAATTTTCCAAAACCTTGGAAATATGTACTCACTCTCAACATATAACATATTCCTTTTCTTAACCTCCTCTTTCTCCCTTACAGCATGGCTTCAGGCCAAAGCACAGGACAATCACTGCTCTTCTAAGGTTCACAGATGTAATAAATCTCAATAGAAATTCAGGTCTTCTAATCTCAGCCCTGTTTCTGGATCTATCCAAAGCAATTGACATAGTCAATAATCAAATTCTTCTAACTAAACCCTCTTTTTAGGGGCTTTCACCCTCCACACTTAACTGGTTTATTAGTTACCTCAGTAATAGGACCAAAGCAGTGAAATGGTAATTTCTCCTTTTTCTTTCCTGTATACATCAGGATCCCACAATGCTATATCCTAGGACCACTACTGTTTAACTTATCAGTGACCTAAAAACAGCAGTGAAAGATGCCACCATAGTACAATGCACTAGTGACTCCACTGTAACATAGGTTCATAGGTAAACAGGCTAGCTGCCCTTTTAAGCCTAGACGCTTTCTCTTTTTGGGCTCAAAATAACCTATCCCATTTGGTTATAAATTGGCTTTGCCCACCTCATGGTCTATAATTATATATTACCACTAATGAGAATACTGGGATTGTTTTATGTGGATGGGGAGTCTGTTCCACAGCAGCAGTATCCTCTGTGACATATGCCTGTCCATGCACACCATTCTGTTGATATTGCAGAAGTTTGGATCCCTAGAGCTAGGACTACTATTCTGTGCTGCTAGGACCCCATGCCTGCTCCAAGCACTCACCCAGAAATCCTCCTGTTCTATAGAAGCTTGGCTTGACGATTCACAACTCCTCCTGAATCCAAAAATAACTAAATTAGTAGTGTTTACTCTCAACTCTCTCTCCTCCCCAAAAAATACCTTAATACTTCAGTCAACAAGAGCAGTATAGAACTGATATCCCACACCAGACTACTAGGTGTGATTATAGATGACCAGCTGAACATTGATCTCCATCTTTCACAAGTCATATGGAAGAGAGACCAAAAACTAGGCTACTTCTATAGAATAAAGCACTACAACTGTTCTAAACAAAACAATACCTGCCACTTTCCTATTGCCTACCTAATTATATCCCTCTTCTATCCTAATCAATTTCAAATCTTCCCTATCAGCCAAATTAGAACAATACCACAATAAAGTAGCAACATTCCCAATCAACTGACAATATAGATCACATCACTGCCTCCCTCTAAAACAGTTGAACTTACTTGAACAAAATAATTCTCTCTTGTTCTCAGAATTAATTACAGTCCTGCAACATTTCTATCTCTTGACATCATCATTCAGCCTTACACTACTAAGAGATCTCCATGCTCCACTAACAAATCATTCCTCTTCTAACTAAATGTAACAACAATGCAGGATACTTCTGTCTTCACGCTGCACTACTAATAACTGGAATATCATCATATTCCACTTAACAGTCTGCAACCTGAAACACTTTAAATGATAACTGAAATGACACCTGATGAATAAATGGCTCTGTAACTGCACCAACACTGATTAAACTAGTCCTAATATAGCTATATAAATCTGTGACATGAACTCTACTGCAGAAAACTTAATGTACTATTACCACAACTATACCATTCTCCATCATCTCATCTCCTTTAACTTCCATGTGCCTCTCCTTCCTTTCCTTGGGTGCTCTCTCTACTTTAAAAAAAAAAATCTTATTCATATACATGTCATATAACTGTTTGTAAATGATGCAACTGATGTCAGGGATGTCCAAATAATGGAACTGTTGCTCATGACATAATGCATTTGGGAGGATGGCGTAATGGTTAAGGTATTTGCCTTACAAACAGAAGGTGCAGGGTTTGATTCTTACATGGGGTAAGTGGCTAGGCTTAAAATGGCCTGTAAAGGCAGTTAGTCTAGTACAAATCTAAGAACTGAAAGGCACTCATATACGAGCAGTAATGCTTTCCTGAATATGGGGTTAGGAGGGTGGCTTAATGGCTAAGGTGTTTGCCTTACAAACACAAGGTGCAGGGTTTGCGTCTCACAAGGGATAATTGGCTAGGCTTAAAAAAATGGCTCGCAAGGGCAGTTAGCTTAGTACTAAACTATGAACTATGAATTAAACAATGCAGATAATATCCATAATGTCTATATAATGGAGGTTTTCTCCCTGGGTCTCTCAGTAAACAAATGCAATAAATTATGTTTTGAGAGAGTTTAGTGCATGATTTAATCAGAGTCATGCTTTTGAAGGATTACACAAGTTTAAGGTATGTACTATTTTAAACACAGCCTCTGCACGGGCTTTGTACCACAGGCATGGAAGACTGCAACGATCGTACCTCTGCACAAGGGTGGACCATCAACAGATGCCAGGAACTACAGACCCATTAGTCTGATTACTCTCATGCAAAGACAGGCAAACAATTATCATGTCAATGATTAACAATGGCATAAGAAACCTTCAGACACTAGACCCAAACCAGTTTGGTTTTGCCAAAGGCAGGTCATGTATATTGAACCTGGTGAATGTCTTTTAAAAGGTGGACTCCAAGGCAAAGGATGTGGGCAAAATGATGCATACTGCCTGCCTTGACCTAGCTATGGCTTGTGATACAAAACCCCACTTAGGCATTGTAAACAAACTCATGGGATTAGACATAGACCCTTAAGTAACTCGCTGGATAGCCAGATGGCTCACAGACAGGACCTAGGAAGTTAGGATTGGAGGACTGCCTCCACAAAGCCTTGTCACCAGTGAAGTCCCCCAGTGAGCTGTGCTGGGTCTGGTCCTCTTTGAGATGTATTTTTCAGAAGTAAAGACCAATGTCAAGGGCCACTGGATTGCCAAGTTAGCAGATGATTGTAAGTAAGGAGCAATAATAGAGACCTACTAAGATATTAACATCTTACAGGAAAGTCTAACACTGGCAAATGACTTGTGATAAAGCCACAGCTTAAAACTCAATGCCAAGAAATGCATTCTACTACTTTTTGGAAAGTTGGTGAACTAGGGAAACTAACTCCCTGATAAAATGCACCTAAAAGTAGACACTGTAGTCCAGGATATGGGGACTCGTATTTATTGTAACCTGACTTTTGACTACATGTGTCTAAGATAGTAAGAAAAACATTTTATATCACTCAGCTTGTAAGCAAGGGCAAGGCATCTATGTCCAGGGAAATGATTGGGTCATTGTACTCTGCCCTCGTCAGACCTTTTATAGAATAGAACGCCCCCTTCATTGTGTACCAGACCAGATACATGCAAAAAATGGAACTTCCACAGAGGTTCCTCACCAAAAGAATACAGTGTGTAAACACTATGTTCTATGCAGATTACCTCAAAGCCCTATCTCTATACTTTGTTTACTGAAGACTGCTGAGAGAAAATTTATATCTGGCATACAAGGCCTTGGATCCCACTCTGGTGGACCTTTTGCATATAAACCGAACAGACATCAATAGACTTACTAGATGCAAAGATTTAAATGTTGCTTGTAACTTAAATAGGACATGTTGGAGGGACAGGTACGTATCTCAGAGAATCTTCATTTTCTGGAATAAACTGCTCATCCATGCGAAGCAGAGGCTTTGCCTATCTCTATTCCAGTGCAATCTGGACCAGTGGATGGGAAATTGCAAATTCACTCCTGATGTAGCACTTGTATCTCTAATGAACAGAGGCAGCATTCAAACTATGCCCTAATTAACATACATCCCTTAAAATAACCTGTAAGGCACAGTGACATGCAGGATACATTGAGATTGCATGACTAGGCTTATAAACGTCCCAGTGCTGGTTAGGCAAGTACACACTTAGGAATCTATTATAATTTAAGTACTGTTGATAAAGTTAATACAATCAGTTTTCTATGTAAGATAGACAGTTTATTTTATGGTTGTACTATTACTGCATTACTTTGACTAAAACCAATTTTGCAGGGCTTACATAGTCTTTTTCAAGAGTTTTTATAAACACTTTAACATATTTCCTTCTTTTTCAGTTGGCTCCTGCTAACATTTATCAGTGTAAATTCATTTTGATACCATTGGCATGAGAGTGCTTGAGTGAAAGAGGGTGTACTCGGTTTTTGTTGGGGTAGTGCTGTAATTCAACACCTGATACAAAATTAAGGGACGACATTAGTTAATCATTGTCAGTATTGTAATGAAATCTACACACCATCTATGGATTCATTAAATTCATATAAATTCATGTGTGTTCAACTTGATTAAAGGAAATGTATAAAAACGTGCAATATTTGTCTCAACTGTACAAAATTGTTAGAACTTAATGACATAGTAGAAAGTAGAAAACGGGTGATGGCGCAATATGCTCGTGTCATTTTGATCAAGCGTTCATTCATGGGAATTCATTAATGAAAAGACACAGGAAATGATGTAAAAACATGGAACTGTAATGCATAATATACTCTTACCCAAGGACAGGATTAATGCAAATAATAGTAAATTGTTAGACGTTTGCACTTAATGAAGCAAAGAAGGATAAAAAAAGGAGAAAGGATCAAAATCAAGAAAAAATGAAAATAAGTACAGTACAAACAGTACACATCTTTCCTTAATGAGCACTGATAATGTTTCGACAGTAAAGACAGTTCTTTATAATAACTATGGCATACAAATGCAGGTTTGATTGATAAATAGGAATTATCAGGGTGTTAAATCACAGTACATCTCGTGATTTAGGAGACCCAGGTACAAAACAATTTAATTTCACTTTCAGGAGAGACATTGTACAGAAATACTAATAATGAACATGTTCTACAGTGATTACAGTCTATTCACAAACTGTACCAAATAAAAACAATACAAATCTGAGATAATGAGCACGTGAAATAAATGTTCATATACACTGACGACCTTGAACAGAAAGTTGCTAATGCGACAAGTATTAGAGGGCGAAATGACTTCTCTGTTCAAAAAATAATTCAGATTCAGTTGCACATAATTATTAATAAAAATATTACAATGAAAAAAGGAACTAAAAAAGGAAGCAATACCGAACCTCTGGAAAAATGCAATGAGACTAAAAAAGATTTTGTGGTTTAGAAATTGAACATGACTCTAATATACCAGATAAAATAATAGTATTAAAGGGCACAAATCATGAAACTGTAATACTGGGAAAACCATTTATTAAAACTGCCTGTACCTTAGCTTTGTAGAACAGATAACTGTAATAAGCTAAAAAGAAAAGCGTACAGAAAGTGCTTGCATCCAGCAAGCACATGCAAAGTCTTTGTAAAATAATTTAATAGCACACGAAAAAGTTAAGCACTTTTGTCTACTACAGTAATGTTGGACCACTTCAGAACTAAAAGAATTACTATGCTCAGCATAGTTAAGTATTCCTAATACATATATATTAAGCTGTAAAGTAGCAACAAAGTAGTATTCATCAAAACCCATACATTTCTCCAAGCCCATTCTAATGCAGTATAAAAAAATACTTGAAATAAAAAACAATCAATAACCATCTCTCACTCCCTATATTTATAAGCACATTAAACCTAAATTAAAAATATTCCACTATTTAGAAAATATTGAATTAGGCCATATAAAATTGAAAATTAGTTCTGAAAACATGTATTCTTTTATGTTATCATCGAATAAATAAAAATGTAATGCATTTCATTAACATTTAGCAGACCTGAACATCAACACACAATTGTTAGAGATGTACTCATTCAAATCCGGTTTATTTGTGGCATTAAATCTGTACTGCCACAAAAGCTCCTTGTACTCCAATTTTGTTTCCCAGGTTCCACCTTTCGGATTGGGGGTGATTTTCTCTCGAATGCCAAGCTATTTTTTTTTCAGTTGGATCAGATTGTTTATATTGAGCAGTGTTGACATTAGACTTAATGTCATAACAATGCTCATATGTCCTCTTCCTTGATGTTCCTTCACTCTTCCCAATATAAAACACAGGACAGACACAAACTCGACTAAGTAAACTATACCAGTAGTGTCACAATTCCCATTTTGAGCAACATTAAGACCATTCTCCAGCCTCAATTTTGACTTCTTAAAAATGAAAGGACATTTATAACTCTCACATTGATAGTGACTTTCCTTATTGAATTTGAGATATTCTCTGAATTGCCATTGCCAAGCATCTATTTCAAGTTCCCATCAGTTTTCTAAACAAAGTATGACGGTTCACCCACTAAACTGAAAACTATATAATTTGTTTTAAAAATAGTTAAATTATTTCTGATATTTTCTTTGTCTTGGATCCTGAGATGTACTATAAAACCAAGGTCCTCTCAAAGTGACTGTTGCTGTTCTTACCATAACTACCTAGGGCAATAGTTTTTTCCAAATTAACCCCTAAATGAGCTTTATATTTTGTACTCCAATGTTATGTGATCTCATCACTAATTTTAGAAATACATTTTTGGAGGGAGGATCCTCTTTTAAAAAGTATATCTTCAGGACCGGAATGCAAAATAAAATGTATAGGAGGCTCAGATATAGCTTATAGTATGAATGAAAATTAGTATTAAAATCTATTTAATCTCCAATCATCTCATAACTAGATTGGCAGATCTAGGGGGTGGTGCAAACTGTACCCATCAGTACACCTTTGATTTGTTTCTAAATTTTACATTAAAGAAGAAATTACCCAAAACAATCATAAATTGAATTTCTTTAGCTTTGTGAAATTTGCAACTAAAGATGGCTTCATGAAATACTTTCTTGCATCCTGTGGAATGCAGGTGAATACGTTGATATCCATCATTAGTTTAAGAGATAAGGATCTTTTAATCTACCTTAAAAAAACTCCAACATATGAAACTACGTATGGGCCCATTTAAGACCAGGTTAAGGAGTCTATGCACAAAAACTGCTAAATGTTCCTGAGCTCTGTGCTGACACTATGAACCTAAAGGGTCATAAAATATGTTTATGAATTTTAGGTATAGCAAAAAGTTACAGGCATCACAAAGCTGGGGATACACAAAATGTCAGAGAATAACTTTGATTACACCTAGCATAAGACAATCCTCCAAATGCAAGTTTAACACTTTATAAAGTGGTGCACAACCTTTTTGTGTTAAGGGTCACTACACAAATTCTTAATGCATCTGTGGGCCACCTCAAAACAAAGTAAGTCATTACGACTTAACAATAGGTACAGGCAGGGTTGCCAGATTTCTGGCTCGTATACCAGCATACGGGTCAATCAAAAAAAAAAAAAACAAAAGCAAAGTGGAGGCTGTTTCACTGGGATTTTAACTGGGAGTGCAGGACTCTGGATTGGGCTGCTGATCCTGGGACAGTTCCACTCAAATAGGGACATCTTGCAACCCTGGGTACAGGTGACTGCCATTTTTACTTAAGACAGCAGTCATGAAATTGTCTGTTTTCTGCATCAACTTTGCATTTAACTTTATTCTGGCTTGCAGCCAAGACTTATTACAAACTCTTGAAGAAAGTTGCTACTGTTTGCAAACTATAAACAAGAACAAATAGTTTCTTCCGTGGCTAAAAGTAGAAGTGTGTGCAACTGCAATCAGTTAGGTAAGTAAGCATGTGCTGGAAAGTTTGCATGACTAGAGTAAGGCATAGTATTTTTTCACTTTTTTTAAATTTTTTGGTTACTCTCTGGGGGCCAGATGCCATTGTGTGGAGGGCCGGATTTTGCCCCCGGGCTGCATGTTCCGCACCACTGCTTTATAAGTATTATTAAGTTGGTTCCTAGATACCTGGATATATGCATTTGGGTCTTGAATCATATTAAATACGATATCAGAATAGTCAATTGAGTCAAATAGAACTGTACCACCCCCTTTGCTGGGTGTTGTAATACATATGGGATTGTCCACATACCTCATAACCTCTTAGAGGAAGAAATCTGCACACACCCATAAATAATGGGGGAGGAGGGGACAAAGGACCAAAAATAGGGATACATTTTAAATATTGCTCTTAAAAGCTTAGAAAGTTGATATAATAACAAGTTTTTATTAGCATGAATTTAAAGTACAAAGGGTATGAGGTCTGAAACTTAAATGTCTCATTTTCTGACTTCATCCTTAAACGATTTGCCATAAAAAACACAATTTTATGAGAAAAAGGCCAAAAATATGAGGCAAAAATCTGGGCATTCTGCAAAAAAACTGTACAGTTGAGAGGTATGATTGTCCATTATTAAAGAATGCAAAAATTTCTTTATCCCAAGTAAGGCTGAATTTTCTTAACTTCACACTATTTGCCAGCTTTACTAATAATATTGTCATTGTTTTTTTACACCTGTAAAATAAGTCTTCTGGAATCTTCTTTTTCAGTCTATGACCTTCATCTTCTAGGTCATCAATGATACTCGCTGCTTGTAATGAGCCTATGAGCTCAGCCATGTGTATCATGCATTTTCACTAACTCATCATAAGATGGGGAATCAGTTGTTGTTTCTTTTGGCTTTTCCTGGTAAGGGGTCACCACAGCGGAACTCTGGTCCGCTAATGATTGGCAGTAGATTTTTACGAAATGCTGAGGTGCCAGCTCGATGCCCAACCTTCAACGAAGGCACGCCCATTTACGCACGCATGTCTTTTGAACACTACCCAACTGTGGGGAGGACATGTAAACTCCACACAGAAGGCACTCCCAAGCCCAGCCAAGAATTGAACGGGAGAACCTCTTGCTGTGAGGTAACAATGCTACTAACGTACCACCGCGGCATACAAGATGGGGAATCTGTATTAATGCCAATTGGAAATTTCATACAAAACTCCTGCGTAATAATTTTCAGTCTTAAACACTCTGGAGATTGCCATTATCCAGTTGCAAACCACAAAATGCATACAATTTTTTTTTTATTTTTTTTTCGCAAAGTCTTTAATAGCTGATTGTAAAGACAGGAAACCAGCCTCACTGTTGGCCATGGCTTCAGGAGTGCAGAAAGATAAATGCTAAGATACCCAAATGACAAAATTAAAATAATTACTCTGTTATTAAACCAATATTCTTGTCCAGATTGCAAGGTTGGTCTGTAATATTAGAATTAACAGTACCCTTAGAGGTGTCCGCAGTCATTTCATCAAAATTGGTCCACTTGGCCCAAGTAGAGCTTTAGCAGCATCACAACCAGCAGAAGTTCCTGCTTGATGCATGTTGGAACCTACGTTCCCACATGCAACTTGCCAAGAGGCTGATCTCTCAGGCAAGGTAGACATAAAGTAAGGTCACCCTTCATAGAGAAAATCTCTTTGGCTAAATCCATATTAGTCAACATTCAGTGTTAAAAGAAGTGTCTGACTTGGTCTTGGTGTTCCATGGTACAATGCAGCAAAAAAGGGTGGATGTACAATCAAAATACTAACAAACCAAAAAGAAAAGTGTGCAGAAGGTGCTTTCATTCAAACAGCATGTGTTAAGTCTCTATAAAATTATTTAATGTCACACAAAAAGAAAAGTGTGCATAAAAGTGTTTGTGTGTATGTATGTATATATATATATATATATATATATATATATATATATATATATATATTTTTTTTTTTTTTTTTCTTTCTGCTGAATAGTTGCATACTTAAGCTGTTTGGTTAGCTTTTACATAGCTACATCAACTTTATTACAAGTTAAGTACAAACATGCAGTGTTATAAGATAGTACTGCATTTTATTTTTTCTGTTTATTGTTTCATTGAATATTGTGTTAAAAATAGTACTGCATTTAGCTGCTTGTTTGTTCACTGAAAATTGAGTTCTCTCTCTCTCTGTCTGCAGTTAGTTTTACCCATCCACCCTCCCTGTTCTTGTTGTGATATTAATCTTGGTGGCTTTGGAATTGACCTCCCCTCCTGTAAATTTGTGTTTGAACACTCCTCCTGGGCCCATCTCATTTGCTCATTCAACAGAGTACAGTGAGATCATATTTTGATTTCAGACACTCCTACCATTCCCATCTGTTCAGCTCTATCCCAGCTTTATCCTAGTCTAGTCTCATTAGCTCACAGAGAAAACATTTGAGTAGGCATACCCACTTAGGCCCTGAACTTGTCTGATTGAAGACTGCTGGAACAGGGCTCAGTTCTGAGGTTTTCTACTAGTTAATTGGGTAATTTGTTTAAATCAGTTTACTTGTTTTCTATTGTTATATAAAAAAACAAAAAACAAATTTGCACTTTATCTGCTTTTACTGTATTTGTGTTTCTTCTTACTTTATTATCTTATTTTGCCTCGTCTTAAAAGTACTCAATTGTGTTTATTCTGCTGCAGTTATTACTGCTTGGTAGTAGCCTGATTAAATTGTAACTGTTATTCTAAGCCTTTTGGTTTAAGCACTTGGGCTTCAGACCAGTTGTTTTACATTAAGAAGGTTTGTGGTGTGCACTGTTGTGGCAGGACAGGTAGCTTACATCCTTCTAAGTTGGGAATTGCTGATTGAAGGCTCAGTGTCTATTATTCTAAAAGTGCATTAGTTCTGGTTTAAGCACTTGGGCTTCAGGCCAGTTATTTTACATTAAGAATTTTTGTGGTCTGCACTGTTGTGGGAGGAGAGGCTAGATTCTGCCCTTCTGAGCTGGGAATTTCTGGTTAAAGGCTTATTGTGCCTGCCTATTTGATCTGTTTCTTTCTGAAATTTGTTCACCTTGTTTGCTATAGCCCAGAAATTAATAGTTTATTGGCCATTTTGGGCTAATATCTCTCTCTTTCATTTCCCCTGCTATAAAAACCACATTTGTGCGGTTTTGCAAGCCGGCCAGTGCTGGTTAGCTAGGGTTAAACTATTCTCGTCTCCATGAAGTCTACCCTTCAATGTTTCCCTTGGGACTAGACAAACTGTCAACTTAAGCATTCAAACCATTCATTTCACAGCTCAGCACTTGCTCAAAACTCATAGCAAGCACTAATTAACCCTAGCACTAGACCCCTATACTGTCCAGAAGGACAAGGCTCTCTATTCATCCCTACTAGCCAATCAGTAAAACAGCTCACTTTACCTATTCAGGCATGTCCAAAGGGCAGTTTCAGGTGTACTCTCCAGTCCAACTGGTGAATCTGGGCATTTTGAGGCAATGTTACAACTGCCTCATCTACACAGACAACCCTCTCCTCCTACCACTAAACACTAATATATGCAAGAGATGCAATTATACAACCAAACTGGAGGCAAAGCTCTCTCAACCCAAGACTGGAACTGACCGTCAAGAGGAGAAGGAAAATACTTGCAACACACAACCAGTCTTCCATAGACCTACTAAACCAACACCGGCAAATAACTCACATAAATACACGAAAACATACTCGGAGGCTCTAAATAAAAATCTGCAAAAGCAACAGAGACCTCCAAAGCAGACACCCAAGCAACCTCCACACCCCATCACAAACCATGAAACACATACTTTACATAATCAGTGTGCCATGCAATCACAGCCCTTAAGGCAAAATAACATACCCAACACACTAGTAATAGGCGACTCTATAGTCAGGCACACTGATGTCCCACTAACTAGGCTGGACAAGGAGAAGGTTACAGTTAGCTGCCTGTTGGGCACCAGGATCCACCACATAAAGCAAGCACTCAGGTCACTCCAGAACAAGTACAAATACGACTCTGTCATTCTCCATGTTGATGTGCTGAGACGTACCTCCCTGGACTACATGAAGAGAGACATGGAAGAGGTCTCTGATCACGTAGCCCAGGCCGGTATGACCCTGACTCTGAGTAGCATCCTGCCCCCACCAAGAATGATGCCACAGTATAAAGAAAAAATGATCAATTTCAACAATTGGCTAAGTTTCTGGTGTCATTCAAAGAAGATCCAGTATCTGTCCACCTAGGATGACATGCTCGACAAGCCACATTGCTTCACAAGAGATGGCTTGCACCTGTTACCCTTAGGCTTTCAAATACTGGCCAAGGCTTTTGCCACCCCCATAATGCCTTTTTAGGCAAGGCTAAAAAGACAAACCCACCACCGTAAATAGTACAAGTAACCAAAAATTGGGGGTAATGCTACTCAACGCCAGATGTCTAAACCTCAAAATGCATGCACTCGAGGCACTCCTCAGTATGGAGAACATTGATATCTGTGCAGTAACAGAAACCTGGATTAAGGCTCCAGAGAGCACCCCAACACTACCAGGCTATAACTTATACCATACTCTTCGGCCACAGAACCCCGACCAAAACACAAAAGGCGGGGGTGTATCCATATTCATCAAGGATACCCACACCTCCAGGTTAGTGGCGCAGCACAATGCCTCAGAGATCATCCATGTGCAACTAACAATGGGAAAAACTGCAATTCAAATTGTAGCTTCCTACAGATCTCCCACCATGTCCCAGGACCCCCATTCCATGTTTCTGGAGACACTGGAAAATATGAAGGTCCTACCAAACACCCTAATATTGGATGATTTCAATTTACCCAAATATTAACTGCGAGAACTACTCAAGTACTAACTCCTTTGCCCAATGCTTTCCAGAATTTATAAACTTGAACGCCCTGGATCAACTGGTCAACACCCCCACCAGAGGTGACAACATATTGGACCTAGTCATCACCAACATGGGCGACCTGTGTTCTACATCGGAGGTCAACCCCTTGCTGGTTAGATCAGACCATAGACTAATCACTCTGAATATCCACATTCCGCCCCCACCCACAATCAAGGAAACCACAGTGAAAAACTTTTCAAAAGCAAACTTCACATTACTTAAGACCAAGGTGGAACGTTTCACAGTCCCTATGCTAAAGGACATCACTGTCCAAGCTGCTGAATCCCTTACAAAGGCACTCTGTGAGCACCTGCAAAAATGCATGGATCATGCTATCCCAAGCAAAACCAAGACTCACTCCTCCAAGAAAAGGAAACCAGTCTGGTGGACCCCTGCCATAAACAAGCTATAAAATAGAAGGAAGAAACTAGTGCAGAAAAGAGTAAAATCCCAAGAAGGAAAGGCATCCCCGATTAGTATCAGCAAGAAACTACGATCCCTCATAAAATCATCTAAGGCTAGCTTTGAAAGAAAAATTTCCAAGGACTCCAAAGATAACCACAAAGCATTCTTTAGCTATGTCAAGAACCTAAGTGGAAACTCTCAGATCTGCTCTGAGTTAGTGCAGAATGGCACAAAATACACTGAACCGACTGATATTGCCAACATTCTGGCAGACTGGTTTAGTGCAAACTTCACCCCCTAAAGGGCCCATAACCATACAAGGAGAATGTAGAGCTCTGGCAATCACTGACACACAGGTTAAAACAGCCCTATCCAATGCCAAAAATACAGCTTCAATGGGACTAGATGGTGTCCCAGGCTGTGTCTTACACGAGCTCCAAAATGAACTAACCCCTCACCTAAACACACTGTTCAAACTCAGCCTCTCTACAGGCTATGTACCCATAGAGTGGTGCACAGCTACAGTTATCCCACTCCACAAAGGTGGAGCCACAACGGACCCCAGGAAGTATCGCCCTATAAGCCTGACTAGCCTTGTCTGCAAGGCTATGGAGCACATCATCATGAAACTCAGTCTCAGAGACATTGGGAACCGCCAAACATTGGGACCTATCCAGTTTGGCTTTGTTAAGGGCAGATCATGCCTCCTAAACTTGGTGGACTTCTTTGAGACAGTTGCCAAGGCTTTAGATGAGGGCTTTAGATGAGGGAAAGGAGGTCCACACAGCCTACCTAGATCTCGCAAAGACTTTCAACACCATTCCCCATTCTGGTATTATAGACAAGCTCACCAGCCTGAACATAAACCCCTATGCCACGAGATGGGTTGCCAATTGGCTCATGGATAGAACCCACACGGTGAGAGTTGCAGGCTCTAGGTACGACTCTAAACTGATTACAAGTGGAGTCCCCAAGGGATTAGTCCTGGGACCCCTCCTGTTCAGTATATACTTCCCAGAGGTACAGGCAAGCACAGGAGGACTATGGCTGACCAAGTTCACAGACGACTGCAAACTGGGGGCCATAATTGACTCTCCGGCTGATACAAACATCCTTCAGAAGGGTCTCACTGAGACGGATACCTGGTGTCAAAATCATGGCCTCAAGCTAAATGCCAAAAAGTGCATAGTCATCCCCTTTGGAAAAAACAAAGTACCTATGAACTACCACATACGTGGTAGTCCCCTAAATACAGAAAATGTAATAAGGGATCTGAGGACCCAAGTAGATAGTAATCTGTCCTTTGATAATCATATTGCCAAGGTCATTAGAAAATCCTTCTGTGTGGTCCACCTAATCACAAAAGGGTTCACATCTAGAACAACAGAGGTTATTGTGCCCCTCTACTCATCACTCATCAGACCCATCATAAAGTACAACGCCCCATTTGGGATGTACCTTAGAAGACACCTGCAACAGCTGGAAAGACCACAGAAGTACCTCACCAAGAGGATTACTGGCCTCAAACAGATGCCTTATACAGCCCGACTGAAGAAACTCCACGTGTACTTGGTTGCATACTGCTTACTCAGAGGTGATCTTTGCCTGACATACAAGGCCATGTCCAACCCAGAATTGATGGACATGCTCTGCCTAACAAAAAAAAAACAAATCTCCAAGAGCCACACGCTCTAGGGATCTAAACCTCACCACAACGATAAATAAGACATGCTGGAGGGATCGATTCCTGTCCCAGAGACTCCCCAATGCTTTGGAACAGGATTACAATCTACATTATGCAGAGCCCCTCACTAACGCTCTTCAAGAGAAACCTTGACGAGTGGATAGGAAACAGAAAATTTACCCTGGGGATCACTGCAGTGGCTCTGCTGGACAGAGGCACAGGGAACTAATGGTTCTGCTGGACAGAGGCACAGGGAACTAATCTAAGGGGGTGGCGAAAACCAACAAATTCTGGCTAGGCTTATAGATGCCCTTGGGCAGATGGCCTAGTACTTGCCTATGAACCTATATGTGTGCATCTGTGTAGAAATAAATAAATATATATATATATATATATATATATATATATATATATATATATATATATATATATTAAAATAAGCTATTTAGAATATATTGAATTATAGGTGCTATAAAAATAAATTGTTATAAATATCTTAATATGCTGTAAAACTGTAAACATATCAGCCCTGGCTAGTTTGAAGTTAATTGATATAACAAAATTGGTCCAAGACTGACTTCAGTTAAACCAAAATATGACCCATTCATTATTTGCGTAAGTGTAAATGATTTAAGAAACACAGTTAAATCACATGAAAAGCTGCATTCTGGACCTTCATGAGCATTTGGAAATGTTCAACATTGATTGTGTCATAAGTGAACTTGTTCCATCAGTGTCATGGACAGACTAATATACAAAGACAGACACACACACACCAATGCCCACAAAATTAGCAACTGGTTAAGACAACATCGCTTGGTATCGAAATTAAAACTAATATACTGGGAAGAGTATATTCTTGAAGATAGATCATTATCAAAAGTTGTTACATTTTCTTATATCACTGGAAAAATGTCTGATTGCATTAAACATTTTAACTTATTTATGTAATGTTTAAAGTCTGGAGGAAAATTTGATGAACTTGTAAGACAAATATTTTATGGAAAATTGCTGTGGTTGAGTCCTGGAACACATCAGATTATCAAATTAAAAATGATACAAAATATGAATGCTTGTGATAAAAATCACAGAAATGGGGGGATAATGCTATAGATACATAAGACAATACCCTCTTTCCTGGTAAAACAGGCAATTGAAATGGAGTTTATTCTCAATATCTGTAAAAACATACAGATGATATTGTTGTATTGCCATTTTCAAAAATAATACACACTGGGAATATTTGCATAATTTGGAAAATCACCCGTATAATAAAAATACTGTAGTATTTGGGGATTTAAGTTTCCCCAGGAAATTCCAGGATAATTAATCTGCAAGAACAAATTTGGAAAAGGAATTTACTAGTATGATTACATTCTTTGATGTGACTTGGATTGTAACATGAAAAAACAATAGGAAATTATATCCAACATCCCTGAAAGTTTTAACAATAGAAATACTGTAACTTCATTAGGACATTGTAAATATACTGACAATATACTAAAACAGTTGTTCCCATAGTAAGTGTCCAGGCTGTTAAAGATAACTAAAACTAGTACTTGCTTTAATGTAATTTGGTAGTGTGTTCCATGCCTCAGCTGCTCGTTCAGAGAACCAGTTAGCATGCTTCTTATTCATATACAGTCTTGTACGTAGTTTGTCTGATGAATCAGTGCTACTTTTTGATAACCCCAAACATTCCTAGAGGTAGTTGCTTGTAAGTGCCCTATACACCTGAGTAAGATATACTCTTAAATATCAATATATTAGACACTGTACAAGTTCAGGTATTTCACAAAGTGCTTCAGAGTCGCAAGGACAAGCTAATCCTGAAAGGTCTTTTTACCTGCTCATTTGGGTTCGTCTCATTTAGCTCCATCGTCTTCTCCTTCCGTGGTTGGAGAGAAGTTAAAACAGAAGGAAGAAGAAACAAATCAAGAAAGCAAGACTCCTGAAGAGAGACCTGAAAAAGCTAGACAACTGTCCCATGCCATTTGTCTTGTGTCTGCTACTGAAAATTATGAAGTATTCGGATTCAATGTCTCATTGGATCCAGTCTCCTTCACCTCCATTGCAAAACAAGTGCAAATCCAGGTCTTCAGTAGCCTCTTCATCTAGATCCATCTGTTTGAGGGACCTCACTTAAGCTGATGTCAACAGTATGCTGTGGAGATTTCTTCAAAAGCAGATACATTTTGGAGTTCTCATCTTTGACTCCGAAGGTCGACCTGAGAATAGGACTCATGACCCCTCCACCCATCCACTGATGAACCATATGATCTAATCCAATGATATGCAGGCCATGGATATAAACATCTCCGAAGCACCTACATTGTCACAAATGTTGCTCACCACTTAGATTGACTTTATCCTACTCTTTTGATTTGGACCTTGATGGATCAGGATGAGAGTCGAAGCTGAAGTGCTGGAGCCCCACAAGATGGTTTAACTCTGAAATGCTCAGAACCTTCTCTTTCTCTCAGGACATTTGCTATCAACAGCCTGGTTCTGATGTCAGCTTTAGAGCTGGGGCAGGTCTGAGTTTGTTTTCTCCTACCCCATGAGAGGCCTCTAAAACTCCAATTTCTCCCTCTGTTTTTAGGCCTTTGAGTGGGCTTTTGCCACAAGAGAAGGTGTGCCTCTACATTGCTCAGACCCTTCTCCACCCATTTCTTTTTCTGCCTGAAGGAACAGTCAGCTTCCAAAAGTCTCAAGAAAGTGCTCTGTGTTCCCACTCTGATTCAGACCATTCACCTGAAGTTGACCAACATCAGATCTACAAAAAACAGGCTTGTTAAAGGAAGTATTTAAATTCATCATCTGAATTTCACAGAAGACATGGATTTGGATGAAAGGGAAGGTTTCCCTAGATCCCCTTTCACAAATGTCACATTTGGCAAAATCCTATATTTGAGGAAATGGGGGGGGGGGGGTTGATCACTGGTACACTTTCCCTGGAAGAATCCATGTTCCTGAATGCTTTTGAAGCTGGCTGTTCTACTGCTTGGATGGTTCCCCCACCAAAAGATAGGCCTCAATGCAATAAATGTCTTGTAGCAGATGCTATGGTCATAGCAATGGCCACTTAGAAAGAAATCTCCAAAGAGAGTACTTGTTTATCCCGCTAACGAGGAATATAAAGTTCTGGACAGATTTGGAAAAAGGACTTGTGCTTCAGGAACCTTTTCCCCCTAGAGTGCTGAACTACCTGATACACATTACACATTTCCAGAGAGAATTGGCCAAGGAGCTTACCAATTCCCTCAGGTAATTTGTCAGCAGACATCCAAAAAATGTGGAGTTTCAGCTGTCTACCATAAACTCACTACACAATTCCCATATGTCTGCTGTCCAATGCAACTGAAGGAATGGCTAGAACAGCAGGCACAGGCATAACCATACAAGGCTTTAAAACATCCTTAACACCCCTTTTGATGGTTCCAGTCTGTTCGGACTTAAGGTTAAGGAAACATTCACCAGGAGCAAGCATGACCACAAGACATGGTCTGCTGTGGAATTCCACTTTTCAGATCATCAAGGGATGTCCTTCACTGACTGTTACACTCTATAACCACTATATTCCTACCTATAATCCTCTATATTCTACACTCTATAAACTAACTTTTTTTTACTTAAATACTAATGCTTATGAGTCTTGAGTACTATTTTCCATATTTGACTATTTAATTCAATTTTACAATTTTTTTTATGTAAACTTTAACTGAATGTTGTAATATTGTATGTTGATGCCTTTTGTAGACATATTACTTTTAATTTTTTGTACGTTTTTTTTCTGGAGCTTTTCTCCCCGGGCCTCTACTGAAAATGGACATGTATCCAGTTGGACTAGCCTGGTCAACAAATGTAAAATAAAAATAAAATAAAATGTTTTCCAGGAATCAATGAGGAAAGAAGATGTGGTTTAGAAAATCAGAGTTTTAAACAAGATGCTTACCTGGACAAACACTATTCTGATGGAGGTTGGGTGGTTTTAATGGACATTCCAGGGGCCAGGATGTCTGCAAAACCGAGGATTTCATGGACACTTTTCTGAGAGATACTTTCATCTCTCCTGAAGGATTGTCCAACTGCATCCTTTTGGAGGCAGATAGGGGCACTTATCCCTACACCCTCTAACCTGACAGGCCATTACTTTGGACTCATGGGTTGTTGTGAATAATCACCACAGGATACAACATTTCTTTTCTTTCCTGTCTCCAACTAAGAAAAAAAAAACTACAAGATTCATTCTATCAAATGGAATCTGCCACAGCAGAAGTCCAAAAGCTGTTAGAAAAAAAGCCTTCCAGCAGGTCCCACCACACCAACTAGGATCCAGCTTCTATTCTAGGTTCTTTTTATTTCCAAAAAATCAGGCCACCTAAGGCCAGTTTTAGACCTAAGCCATTTAAATCAGTTTGTGAAGCAAACAAAATTCCAAATGGTCACAATCCAGTTTATTCTATCTCTACTCAGGAAGTATGACTGGATGTGCTCAATATATCAAAAAATGCTCATTATCATATAAAAATAATGTATTGAAGGACACAATAAACCTGATAGCTACCTTATCACACTCCAGATTTCTTTCACTTTGAAAAGTAGCAAATCGGTTCTTGGCTCATTCCTCACCTCCAGTGAGATAGATTCTAAAACTTCTATGTCTTGTGGCTTCAACAATCCCTTTGGTCCTACTTTCACATTTTCACTTGAGATTTCCCCAGTGGCCCCTATGAGTCCAAGGGTCTCAACTCTGAGTCCTTGAATAGCCCCATCAAACTAACTCCAGTTTACAGGACTCATATCAGTTGGTGGGTAACTTCCCCAGAGTTGTTTGAGGGCCATCCCTTCTGTCTTTCACCTCTCATAGCTGTGGGCACCACAGATGCTTCCCTTTTACAGTAGGGGACAATAGAAAAGCAGTACTATTCAAGGCTCTGAAGATGAAAGCAGTCTTACTACCACTGCAGACATTTCAAGTTTGTCTGCCAGAAGTTGTGATTTCCATACAGAGATGCATCAGTAGTATGGTACATCAACAAACAAGGGAGAACCATTTCTTTTCCTCTGTGAGGAAGCCATGAGTGTGTGTCAATGGGTGATGTCTTCCCGCTGCTTTCTTGTAGCCGTGCATATCCCAGGGACTTCCAATGTACTAGCGGCCAAGTTAGGCAGAAACATTCTCCTGCTTCATGAGTGGTCCATCAATCAAACAGTGGCAAATGAGATTTTCTGCTGCTGGCGCAACCTTGCTGTGACCTGTTTGCATCTCAACTAAACAAAAGTGCAGCAGTTATTTTGCCCTAATCCCCCTCACCAGAGTCAGTCACTGAGAGAGACACTGATCCACAGTTGGTCCTGGGTCTACTTCATGCCTTTCCCTCATTCCAATTGTTCAAAAAGTCTGGTCAGAAAGCCAGAATGTGCAAGGCAAAGATAATCCCAAATGGCCTTGACAAGTTTGGTTCCCATATTTTTGGCCTCACCTCCTTTGTACTCCCTGGACATTGTTTCACAGCCCAGTTCTCCTATCCCATCTGTCCAGGTATCCTCTCCCAGATTCAGCAACCTTGAAACTTTTTGGTTCCTCCAATTTTAATAATGGCCAGAGATGCCAGGTTTTCATACATAGTACGTATTTCAGTAGCTTCACAGACATCTAGCCCTAGGAAGGTATGCAAATTAAATGGAAAATGTTTTCCTTCTGGGCAGTAGAAAATGGATTAGTTCCCTTTTCTGCCCTTTTCCTTCAATATTCGATTTTTTTTAACAGAAAATTTTCACAGAAATTATCCACAATAAAAGTACAATTAGCAGCTATTTTATGTTTTCACATTGGCCATAATCAGATATCTATAGCCTCTCTGAAAGTCTCCGAAGCTTTTCTGAGAGGAAACTTTCTCCTTAGACCTCTTATGAAATATCATATCCTGTTCCCCTCTGGGATACTGAGGTAAAGCTTGAAGCCCTGACACAGTCCCCTTAAGAACCAGCAGCTTATGTAAAATTTTTAACGTGGAAAACTATCTTTGGTTGTCGTAACTTCAGCTAAGAAAATCTTAGAATTGCAGGCTCTTTCATGCAATCCACAATATTTGTTTTTCCACAAAGACAGAGTTTTCCAAAAACTAAATAATTTTTTATTCCAAAGGTGGCATCTAAATAAAATATCAACCAGCCCATAAATCTTCCAGGTTTAACAAATGTTTCAAACAAAGGAGAATATGCTTCAAATTTGTTTTTTGTTCACAGCTAACGTTTATCTTCACAGAACAAAGGATTTCAGAAAGTCTGATAAATGCTTTGTTGCATTCTCAAAAGCTATGTTTGGGGTATAGTGTATCTAAGGTTACTGTTTCTTGATGGCAATCAAACTGCATTTTTTCTGCATGACAAGTTGGGTTTACAGTTATCCAAAAGACCAACAGCTCATTCAACAAGGTCACTAGAAACTTTTTACAGTTTTTCAACCAAACCTGCCTATTGATGAGATTTGTGCTGCTACAATGTGGTCTACTATCAATACCTTTGTGTTTCATAAGTTTTATGTACAATTCAGATGACGCTCCTGCTTTGATTCTGCTGTTCTCGGGAATATCATTCTATGATGCCCCTAGGTAATTGGTAGCTAGGGAATCTGTGTTCACAGTTGAATCAGATGAAAATGGACAACATTGGATATGAAAGTTATGAATTCATCATACCAGTGGACCTGTGTTTTCATATTTTAAGCAGGTTCAACATTTCTCTCATCTTTCCCCTTCCAAATTGTCACCTATTGTGCCTTGAAGAATGCATGGTACTCTAGGGGAGTTTTGCAGCTATTGACTTCAGCTGCCTGCCTAATTTTTCTTTACATTCACATATTATCATACTTGGTAGCAGTATAAGATTTGGATTGGCAAACTCAGTCTGAGGTATTTGGAGGGAATTATAGGTAGGGAAGCAATCGGAGCCATGCATCCACATGTTTGGATGTGCTGAGACAGGATCCAAGTCCCAGCAGTTGAACCCGGTGAAAATAAGAGAACACTGCTGTATTGTTATGATGAGTACATAGCTTTCATTTATAGGAAAAAGCTTTGAAAGATGCATAATTGAACTCTTGGGTAAAACTAATACTAATCTATCAATTATTGGTATAAAGTGGCAGAGTTTTACTAAAGGGTCTTCCACTCTGGCCAATCTGATTAGAATTTATGAACAGATAGCTTTAGATCTTGGACTGTCCCATGGAGTTCTATATTTTGACCTTTTCAAAGCTTTTCACTTCTTACCTTTTTTTGGTAATTCATAAATGTTTAAATAAATTAGTAGTAAACTGTTGCAACTGTCAGATGAATTCTGAAATGGCTAACTAATAGAAAGCAGTTTGTTAAAAATTCAGATCATTTTGTTAAACATTTTACCTCTGAGCCCTTCTGTGATTTGCTCAGTGCTGTTTTATGCAGGTTTTTCTACTATACCAATAACTGAAAATTTTGAACTCACAAATATGATGGCAGTAAAATAGGATTAATCTTTTTATTTTGGCTGCTCCCGTTAGGGGTCACCACAGCAGATCATCTGTTTCCATTTCTTCCTGTCCTCTGCGTCTTGCTCTGTCACACTAACCCCCTGAATGTCCTCTATGACCACATCCATAAACCTCTTCTAAGACATTCCTCTTTTCCTCTTACCTGGCAGCTCCATCCTTAGCATCTTTTTCCCAATATACTCTGCATCTCTCCTCAGCACATGTCCAAACCAATGCAATCTCGGCTCTCTGTCTCCATCTCCAAAATGTCCAACATGAGCTGACATTCCAATAAACTGATTCCTAATCCTGTCCATCCTCATCAAACCCAGTGCAAATCTTGACATCTTTAACTCTGCCACCTCCAGCTCTGACTCCTGTCTTTTCATCAGTGCCACTTTCTCCAACCCATATAACATAGCTGGTCTCACTACCCTCTTGTAGACCTTCCCTTTCACTCTTACTGGTATCTGTCTGTCCCAAATCACCCCTGACACTCTTCTCCACCCACTCCACCCTGCCTGTACTCTCTTCTTCACCTCTCTTCCACACAAGCCATTACTCTGAACTCTTGATCCCAAGTATTTAAACTCATCCACCTTAACCAGATCTACTCCCTGCATCCTCACCATTCCTCTGTCCTTCCCATAATTTACACACATATATTCTTAGTCCTGCTGGCCTTCATTTCTCTCCTTTCTAGAGCATATCTCCACCTCTCCAGGGTCTCCTCAACCTGTTTCCTACTCTCACTACAGATCACAATGTCAACCGCAAACATCATAGCCCATGGGGACTCCTGTCAGAACTTGTCTGTCAACCTGTCCATCACCATTGCAATTAAGAAAGGGCTCAGAGCTGATCCTTGACGTAATCCCACCTCCAACTTGAGTGCATCCCTCACTCTTACTACCACACTGCCCTTTTACATATTCTGTACCACTCTTACATACTTCTCAGCCACTCCCGACTTCCTCATACAATACCACAACTCCTCTCTAGGCACCTTGTCATATGCTTTCTGTAAGTCCACAAAGACATAATGCAACTCCTTCTGACCTGCTCTATAGTTTTTCATTAAGACCGTCAGAGAAAACATTGCATCTGTAGTGCTCTTCCCTGGCATGAAACTGTACTGCTGCTCACTAATCACCTCCCTTCTTAACATAGCTTCCACTACTCTTTCCCATAATTTCATGCTGTGGCTCATCAATTTTATCCATCTGTAGTTACTACAGCTCTGCACATCACCCTTATTCTTAAAAATCAGTACCAATACACTTCTTAACTCCTCAGGCATCCTCTCACTTTCTGAGATTCTGTTAAACAATCTGGTTGAAAATTCCACTGCCATCTCTCCTAAATACCTCCATGCTTCCACAGGTGTATAATATGGACCAACAGCCTTCCCATTCTTCATCCTCTCTATAACTGTCCTTAGTTCCTCCTTGCTAATCAATTGCACTTCTTGATTCACTATCCGCACATCATCCAACCTTCTCTCCTTCTCATTCTCTTCATTCATCAGCCCCTCAAAGTGCTCTTTCCATCTGCTTAACGCACTCTTTTCACTTGCGAGTATGTTTCTTTCATTATCCTTTAAAACAGTAACCTGCTGCACATCTTTCCCAGCTTGGTCCCTCTGTCTAGCCAATTGGTACAGGTCCTTTTTTCCCTCCTTAGTGCCCAGCCTTTCATGCAACTTGCCATACGCCTTATCCTTAGCCACTTCTTTCTTCACCATATGCCTCATCTCCTTGTACTCCTGTCTACTTTTTTCATCTCTCTGACAATCCCACTTCTTCGCTAACCTCTTCCTCTGTATACTCTCCTGCATTCTCATTCCACCACCAGGTCTCCTTGTCCTGCTTCCTGTGTCCAGATTTCACACCAAGCACCTTTCCAGCTGTCTCCCTTACTACCTCTGCTGTGGCTGCCCAGCTATCTGGTAGCTCTTTACTGCCACCCAGTGCATGTCTTAACTCTTCCCTGAACTCCACCTTACAGTTATCCTTTTTTTAACTTCAACAATTTGATCCTTCACACTGCCCTCACTTTCTCCTTCCTCTTCTTGATCGCCAACGTCATCTGACAGACCACCACATGCCCATTGAAATTTACTCCAGTCACCACTGTCTCACCCTTGGATACACTCTTCACCACTTTATTTAACTTGCTCCCAAATTTTTCTTTCTCATCCATAGCACACCCAACGTGTGGAGCATATGCACTAACAACATTTGTCATCACACCATCAATTTCCAGCTTCATAAACATGGCTCTATCTGACATACTTTTCACCTCCAGAACACTCTTGACATACTGTTCCTTCACTGTAACCCCTATCCCATTCCTCCTCCTCCCATCCACACCACAGTGGAACAATTTGAACTTGCATCTGATACACCTGGCCTTACTCCCCTCCATTCTGGTCTCTTGCACGCACAACATATCATGCTTCCTCCTCTCCATCATATCACCTGCCTCTCTCCCTTTACCAGTCATCCTGCCAACATTCAAAGTTCCTACCCTCACTTCCACACTCCTAACTTTCTTCCTCTCCTCCTGCCTCTGAGCAAGCCTTCCCCAACTCCTTCAGCCAACAGTATCCCAATTTCCACCAGCACCCTGTTGGCTAACAGTACTGGAGGCAGTCATTGTTAACCCGGGCCTCGACCGATCCAGTATGGAAATCTGTTTTGTGGTCTGCATATTTGCTCTGGCAAAAATTTGACACCGGATGCCCTTCTTGATGTAACGCTACCTATTTATTCCAGCTTGGGACTGGCACAAAGATATACACTGGCTTGTGCATGCCCCTGTGGCTGGGTTAGAAAATAGGACTCCTAATACAAAACAAAAATGATGAATTAAATGCTTATATGAAGTCAGTAGGAGACCAATCCCCTGCAACACAAGGCTCGATTCATGAGAAATGCAATATGTACTTCAGTCAAAAACTGGTAAATAATCCTGTATATCTAACATCTGCTACACCAATGGAAATTAACGGGTCTATATCACCAAGTGATTGAACGTTTCAACAGAGATCTCCGTATAGTGCGGAATGGGAAGATTTCCCTTTTCTGCACTGTAGTGCGATCTCTCAGTTGGTATATTTAAAGAGCAGAGGGTGTGGGGTGCAGGGGGACTTTTTTTCTTTGGTTTATTTTTTTTATTACATTTTCAAACTTTTAAAGTTCGATCATAAGGTATTGACCATATGGCGTTCGGACTTTTAAAAGTTTGATTATGTAATATAGACGCAAAATTAAATACTGCAAATAGATGAGGATTATGATAACCTCAAACTTGTCTTTTGGAAGTTATGTTTAACTTTGTTGTCAAAAAAGCTATGAAACAAGTTGGTCACTTATTGAGAAATGTAATGACTATTGATGAAGGATATCTCACTATGGTATATAAAACCTACATTAGACCAATTTTAGAACATAATACCATTATTTATATATTTACACACAGGTTGACTAAATATATTAGAGCATGTGCAAAGAGATTTACAAAAAGAATTACTTTAATAAAGGATCTTGATTATAACAGCAGATGTATACATTTTTAATTTGTCTTCCATGTGTTATAGATAGATATGTCGTAAACGATACTTTGATAGAAAACCGTTAACGATCCCTCACTGCAAATCTCATTCAACATGGAGAGGTAGAGAGGTGATAAAATGCAAGTACATAACAATATGAAATTTCAAACACAATTGTGTAAAACAAAATTGCAACACACATGCATGTCAAACAAAATAGCAATGCTCTGGAATAATACTCCTATCAAGCTTCATCAGTCAGGAAACATCTTTTTTTAAAGAACCCTTAATGACTGGGTTGGAGACTGGGTTTATGAACCTTATATAAGTGGGTCAGTACTCCTTGTTTATTAGATTTTATACACGGTCATAGTTCATACAAACTTACAAAATGTATTGCTTTATTCTTCGAAATGGCTGTTCACTATCCAACATATTTACATTTTTAGTCTTATAGTTGTTTGCATATCTGGTTGGTGAGTTAGATATTTACTTACTTTATTAAATCATTAGTAACATTGCTGATAAAGTGATGATTTCCAGATGAAACAGACATAATCTAAATTAAAAAGTTTGCTCTGAATGGTTGATGATCAGCATTTTTCTTTGTGGCTTTGCTTTCCGATAAGGGATTGCAACATGGTCCTTATAACCCTTGAAGGCCAAATGAAATTAGCAGTTGCCACTGTCTGGTAAGTGGAAGAAAATTACTAGAATGTTTGTATATATGCTGTACATGCGTGACATGGCCATTTTAAAATTAAATATATGGTGTCTTTTTAAGACTGTACACTGATCCACAATGGATGAGTTTTCGAAGGTAAAATCACTTGGTGTGAGGTACTTGAACTGTTGACATCACTTTTGTTGAGCTGCCATATTGTTATGAGTAAACCTTAGCTGTCTGATTAAGCTGATGGTATGTCCTGGCATTTCTAAGATTACCAAGGTATATATCTGGATAACCATGTTATGCAGTCTGAAGCATTGACATCTGAAGCTGGTAACCATGATTAATGTCCAAGGACACCTAGAGTCTCAGTTTGATAACTATTGCTATTTATGTATTTTATTTATTTAACATTTGTTTACTGGGAAAGTCCGACTTGGAACAAAGCCAGTTTTCAGTGGAGGCCCAGGGCGAAGTGCTCCAGATGCATGTCTTTATAACATGGGAGGAAACCCACAAGAATGCAGGAAGGACATGCAGATTCCACACAGAGGGCTCCCCCAGCTGAGAATCAAACCGGAGAACCTCTTGCTGTGAGGCGACAATGTTACAGCTGCACCACAGTGCTGTATCTTCATATTACTCACCTTTTCCTGTGAGACTCTTTATAAAAAAAGGTTCAGTTTGCACACAAATTATATAGTGAAAACAAGATTTGATATTTTTATTTTAATATTTAGTATGTTTGCTAATATTATTTTGTAACCAACAACTTGTTTAGATTAACAGTGTATATAACTAACATCTTTAGAAGTCAGTAAGGTGCATTCCACAGACCTGGCCTTCATTCCCACAGCTACCACCATGTATATTGTTTAATTACAATAAGTCAGTTAAAAGCTTTGCTCTGCTTAGTTTTCGGCTTACTTACATGACTTTGGTATCATAGCTTTAACTTTAAAGTCATTCTGCCCAGAGAATAGCTGAAATGTAATGTAATATTATAGAATAGAATATAATAGAGCTAAATAGTACCGTTTATTTATGCATGTATTTACAAAAGTCCAGCTGGGCACAAGTGCCATTTTTTTAGCGAAAACCTGGGGAGAAAAGCTCCAACGTATCCTATTTACTGCAATCAATATTAGCAGTAACACATTTTATAATGCCGTTTCAGTGAATACATAGCCCAGTAGTCTGTATAATAAACTTTTCAGTGATATTCAAAAACATTAAATTTATAAGCCTTTATACTAAAACTTTACAGATAGAAGAGTGGTATATAAGATAGGTTGGAGTAATTTACAAAATACAATGGAGTGAGGTATTAGAGGAGATAAGCAAGTCTAAGTGTTAGAGATGTAGTGATGGCGTAGAAATTTGGTTGTGCTAATTCGAAGTAGGTATAACTGGCAAGGTATAAATATGTGATGTGGGGTGTACGTAGCCCCACACATTGAGGTGCAGGGGGCTTGTCCCCTGTAAAAGTGCTATTTTGTGTTTTTTTTCTTTGAATGCAGTTTGCATTTGGGAGAGTTTGCTCATTTATGATTGCAGTTGTATGTGGCTATCACAAATGAGTTAGTGAATTGTTAGAATTTGAGTATTAAGCTCTGATGCCCACTAGATCATTATCAATCCTGATTGTCCTACTTGCATTATGGAAAATGCAGATGTCAAGACACAGTAGGCTTTAGTTAAATTGTAGAGTGGCAAAGACACTGGGCTTCAAAGATTTGGAATCCAACAATGACTCATCTTAAGAAAATTTGATAATTTATATTGAGCAAAGTCAACCAATTGACATGTAAAATGAAGATGGTTGAAATCCACTTTTTGCAGTGGTCTTAAGTGTCATATCCTATGTGCAGCTCGTTGTGTTCCCTTTGGGTTTTCATCCAAACTGTATGGGGTATAGTTACTAGCAACAGCACTTTTTAGGGATATATGTTTTATTGGGATGGCTATACAGCCACTTAAGATGAGAAATCCTAATTGTCGTTTATTATATTCCATGCATGTGCAATTAAATATGAATATTGCTAGATGTTTGAAGCTGCTTCAATTATACATTACTTAGCCATTTCACGTGTTTATTCATGGTTGAGCTTTGAGGTATTCATTTATTTTTTATTCAAATAAAAATCAGCATATTGAATAGGGTGAAAAGTCTAACTGTAGTACGTTACTGAAGTCATACTTATTCCGTTTGACTTTCTTGTGGTATTGTAATACAATTCTTTC
>NC_056749.1:183838321-183975821 GCF_019279795.1 Protopterus annectens
TTAGTTCGTTCTGTATTTCGTGCAAGATGCAGCCTGGGACACCATCTGGTCCCACTGACGCTGTTTTTTTGGCTTTTGAAAGGGCTGTTTTCACCTGTCCATCTGTGATTTTTGGGACACTACACTTTTCCTGTATTATTGTGGGCCCTTTTGGAGGTGAGAGGGGGGTGAAGTTTGCACTGAATCTATCTGCCAGGATAGGTTAAGTATATTTTGTGCTATTTTGCACTAGTTCAGTGCATATCTGCTAGTTGCCACTTAGATTCTTAACATAGCTAAAGAAGGCTTTGTAGTTATCTTATGAATCTATGGCTATTTTTCTTTCGAAGTTTGCCTTGGATGATTTCATGAGGGACCTTAATTTCTTATTGATACTGATCAGGGATGTCTTTCCTTCTTGGGATTTGCTTTTTTTCTGAACTAGTTTCCTCCTTCTATTGTATAGCCTGTTTATGGCAGGGGTCCACCAAACTGGTTTCCTTCTCTTACAGGAGTGAGTCATGGTTTTGCTAGGGATTGCACAATCCATGCATCCTTGTATGTGCTCATAGAGTGCATTTGTAAAGGTTTCTGCATCTTGGGCAGCGTTATCCTTTAGCGTGGAGGCTGTGAAACTTACCACCTCTGTCTTAAGTAAGGATTATGGATTTTTCTTTTTCGCTAGTAGGTTGGTCAAACTGAAGTATTGTGATTTATAAGAAAATTTTAAATGTGATGGGAAACCAGTTTAATAAGCATCTTATTTCATAATCCTTGGCAGTATTTATTATAAAAACAAGTCAAAATTAATGATAAAAACCGGAGTTGTTTGAGCTAGTATGTTTTTGTTTTGCAGCATGTTCATAGGTTCACAGGTTGGTACTAGGCTATCGGCCCTAGGGCCTATACAAGTCTAGCCATAACAATTCCCTGGCTATTTCTTCCCACAGTATTTACTTCCCTGGACCCCTGTCTAGCAGGATGACTGACATGATCCCCAGGGTGAATTTCCTTTCTCCCATCCAATCATCAAGGTTCCTTTTGAAGAGGGCCAAAGAGGCGCTCTGCTTGACATGTATGGGCAGTCTATTCCAGAGTCTGGGGAGTCTCTGGGTCAGGAACTTATCCCTCCAGCATGTTTTGTTTATTGTGATGACAAGGTTTAGATCCCTGGAGCGTGTGGCTCTGAGGGATTGCAATTTCTTTAAGTATAGCATGTCCAACAGCTCTGGGTTTGACATGGCCTTCTATGTTAAGCAGAGATCGCCTCAAAGTAGACAATATGCGACAGAGTATAGCTGGAGTTTTTTTAAGGTGGTCAGCATACTTTATGCCTGTGATTCTTTTAGTGAGGTATTTCTGTGTTTTTTCCAGTTGTTGCAGATGTCTTGACAGGTACATACCAAATGGGGCGTTGTATTCTATAATGGGTCTAATGAGGAATGAGTACAGTGGGACAATGACCTCCGTCTTTTTCTGGATGAAAAGCCCTTAGTGATGAGGTGTGCCACATTGAAGGATTTCCTGACTGTTGTGGCAATGTGGTTATTGAAGGTGAGACCACTGTCCACCTGTGTCTCTAAGTCTCTTATCACACTTTCGGTGTTTAGTGTACTGCCACCTCTGTGGTAATTCATGGGTACATGTTTTTTCCCAAACGGGATAACTATACATTTCTTTGGCATTGAGTTTGAGCCCATGGCTCTGGCACCAAGCATCTGTTTCTGTAAGGCCTTTCTGTAGAGTATCCACATTATTTGGGGATTCAATAATGGCTCCCAGTTTGCAGTCATCTGCGAATATAGATTAGTACTAGTGTAAGGGAGTCATCGATGAAACAGCAGACAATGCTAATACAAGTTTGTAGAGTTAATGTTACTTGAATTTAGAGTAATGATATGGAGAGTACATCCTATCTGAGGGATGTGTGTGTTTATTAATAGAACTCACTGAGATAGCACAGCATACTGTCAGGTGAGTATTTACTTATTCTGTCATGGGTTCCATATGCATGAGGACCTTGCAGATGATTTTACCAGGATTGAGGTTTCATGTAAGTTTGTATCCAAGAGATTTTGTTTTTGGTAGTGTCTGTTATTTTGTAGTTTTATTTATGAGCTTATAAGATGTTTCAGAGGTCATAGATTTAGTCTTTGTTTTTTTGGAAATACGGAGAGTTGGCATTAAACTCTCTGTAGCTGAGGAGTATACTGAACCTGATCTTAATAGAATGGTTTTACTCTTATAAAGGGTCATTACATCAGCTGTTATGTTATTTTACTCTTATAAAGGGTTATTACATCGGCTGTTATGTTGGAGGTTAGATTGTATATAGAATATGGGTCCTAGCACTGATCCTTGAGAAATGCTTATCTTAAAGTTTCCATTCTGGATGATAGTTTTTATTTGCTTAGGAGTTTGCTAGCAAGTGAAGGACATTGCTTCACCTTAGTTTTCGAAAAAATTTCATTACAATGGAATAATTAGTATGTTCAAATGTGCTTCTAACCTGTATGAACATGCTTCCTTTTAGGTATTCAAGTTTCATAATGGGAGTATAGCTTCCCTGTGACTGTATATAGGGATAGCAGGACTTTTATGGCCTACACTGAATTCATAGTGGTGTCACTGAAGAGGTCATTTATTTGTTTATGCATACTATCTGATGATAATTATTCTCAAAATCTTTTGTTAGCTGCATTAGGTGTGAATGGGCTAGAAATCTTGTGGGGTGGAAGGATATGAGATCTTGAGTAATAGAATAATTAATGTCCTGATATAGTTGTGATACTTTGTCTATCATCAGTGATGGAGCTAGAATATAAGTAATGGGCTGAAGACCTTGGATACTGAGCCAATTAGCGTATGCTTAATTATAATTAATTCATTTGGAATTGAAGGTAAGGGCTGTGGTTATTTTGGATCATGTCATATAAAGAAAAGTGTGATGGAGAGAGTATGGGTTCATTTTTTTTCTAGTTTCTCAATGAGCTCTTTAAATGTTTTGATGGAACTCTCTTTAAACGTGAATTAAATGGATATCATTTTAACTTGATAAGATGAAGTCTGAGGATGCTAGAACTGCATTTAGTGGTAATTGTTTGTTAGCTGATGAACTGTTTAAAGATTTAAAGTGGGAGGATCCATACACCGAGTCTTTGTATTTGGAATTAAAGTAGGAGACATTTTTAACTTGTCAGAAATTTAGGTACAGAGGACATAAATTGTTTATTCCTCAGCTGGAAAGTGCTTCCTTAATTTTCAGTTTAAATTTGTATCTTAAGGTAATAAATTCTGAGTGATCAGAGGGAATGTTGGAAGAATTCAATTTTACCATTTATCACTCTGTTTGATCAGTGTTTGAAGAGTACCTTTAATTCTGAATTAACTAATTTGCAACTTTTCCTATATAGTTTGTTTCTGGGAACATTTGTCCATAATATTTTGCGTATGAGAGTTCTACAAAATCTGTTGACTCCATTCCATGACACATTTTTCTCCGTTTTATATCTTTAGCTATATTAGTAAACTGAGCTCTTTAAGTTTCAAGTAGTAGTCTTGATTATATAAGGTTATACAACATTTTAAGGATACAGTAAGTAAATCTACTGTAGATCTTCAACAATAGGTAATGTTCTTCTGCTGAAGCATCTTTAGTTGTATTTGTTCCAGAGACTGATCTACCTTCATCTTCTGTATCAGCTGCTTATAAGGATATTTTTCAGTAACAGAGCAAACTTGTATTCTTGAAAATATCTATAAAATTTTAAAAAATGGCCTGTCAAAAAAACGTTGCATTTGCCCTCATTTTTCCAGTAATCATTTGGAGTTACTTGGCCAAAGCATGCTTAATTAAAAAGAAAATCACCCTCCCATAACAAATCATGTTATGACCTCCCATCCCCAATGGACTGAAATATTATCAATTTACATGACTACTGTTTGTCTTTATAAATAAAAGTCAGAATGCATCATAACTCTAGCAGAATAATTGCAGGGAACCCTTGATTATATAACATTTTTTTCTGTGTGTTAGTTGGGGTGGTTTTGTAATGACATAGTGTTGCAAAAGTTTATTAAATTACATTCATTGTTTGCAGAGTATTTACTATGCATATCTACTTAATTTTATTAAATATGCTTTACAATTTCTTGTTGAAATGTGAAGAGTATACTAAATATATGTAGTTGCCTGTATCATTATTTGTTGCTTGTACCATTAACTGCAACTTTTCTCTGTGTCAGGGATTCAAACTCAATAGGGTACTTAAAAATGCACAAAACCTGTTTGTGAGGCACACAGGCATTTCATACTCTAACTTTTTTAGTTTGTTTGTGTCTATATGCTGCAATAACAAATGCCATTTTTTCAAAAGGCAAACTGCAAACCTTTATAAAGATATGACCCCATTTTTAAGGGCTTCCTATTGAACTATCGGTACATGAAATGCATAGTGCTGAAAAGCTGACAAAAAGACCAAAATCACAGTAGAAATGTACGTCTCAAATTGCTCTTCCTTAAAACTACTTTTTGCAAGGGGAACAAGCCCCATTGAACTCCCCCATGTGGGGTTCAAGCCCCCACACCCCCCCCAGACTTGTATATACCAACTCTGAGATTGCAATACTTCAGATAAAAGGGAATATTATGAAAAATGGCATCCCAGTATGTGTAAGTCAGTTCTTTCAGCTATTCAGTCTGTGTTTTAGGACTTGCACTAGTGGGTCCCAATATTTCAAACGCCTATTTTTTTTTTTTTGTTTATATTTAATTACAGCTAAATTTATCCATTTCTTATTTGGACTGTGTTTTTAAGACAAGTATTTAATGAAAAATCAAAAGTCCACCTTTTATTTGTATTGTACTTTTAAAGCATGCATTTAATTGGAACCAAAGATCAGATACTTATGAATGTTGATATGAACAAGCCAGTAGGACACATTTGCAGAAACTGTTACTTTAGCTGCTTTAACATGGAAGACGGCACTAATTAAACTCTTGCAGCTACATTTTCTACATCTGTCTACTTTTTCTTAGCTTTTATGTATATTTCACAGTTACTGCATAGTTAATATCACTCCTCTAGTAGAGTCAGTTGCTTAGGTAAAAAGAAAATGTACCTTCCATATTTAGCAAAGTCTTTTCTGCTTCAGTGCTTTCAGCAAATAATACACTTGTATTAATGATTCAGATAGAACTGGAGCTGACTGATTTTTTATATAATTTTGTTGGCCTATAATTTTTTATTTGGGGGGGGGGGACACTGGTGGATCTGAAAAATAGACTGACACTTTTTAAAGGGCCAAAAATGAAGTGCAAACTTATCAGCAACAGCTTATTTTCTTATATCAGTGACTTTGTTTCCTAAGTAGACCACTATTGGAAGGGTTAAACCTTTAGTATATGGCCATGTGTAGAGATTTTGACCCTGATTATGCTGAGATGGTTTAAGTTTATTTGATATTCCAGTTGACTGAGGATTCTACTGAGGAAAGAAGCAAGTGAGTGGCTTATACCCATGCATGCCACACTTGGAAGAGGAATCATGACCCTTGGCTCTGGTGAATGTGATACTGACAGAGTGCTTGTAGACAGTAGCTGGGACCACAATGGTGTGAAAGTAATCCATCATATATTGTACTGCTTTCTAACAGGCTTTGCACCACTCCTCAACAGTGTGGAGGTGTTAGGAACATACAAACATCTCCTAACTATTTCTGGAAGATGGCATTTTTCCTTGGCTCTTGCCCCATTCTCATTTGTCCTTGTGCATTAAATGTTGAGAGGCGTAAATAGGAAATTTGGTGTTGGAACCTTGGTAGTTGTGGGGGAAATGAGGATATAGTACTTTGAAGCATTCTCAGTGCACTGTACATCCCTGAAACCCTATATTATTTGAAACCCACCATAGTTGTTTCTAGTTTTTTTAGATGTTCTCTCTCTTCTGGTAACCCCAGAATTAGGCTTCGTAAAGCTATATAATCATAAGACCCTATTTTCTTCTCTAAATGTCACTGCTGTGTTAGAAATTAGTCAAATTGCACAGTTACTCATTACATTACTCATTTCTTTGAATACATTTTAGATATGCTCTTACAATCATCTCTCTTGTTTTAATATTTTTTAATAGCAGCAAATCTGTATCGCGCATAAATCTTGCTTAGATATTAAACACATTTAACATCCAGAGTAATTACTTCTACATGCATGCATATACCACACACTTAATCTATTTCAAAGCAAAAAAAAAAAAAAATATATATATATATATATATATATATATATATATATATATATATATATAGATCCACCTTACTCATGTTTGTTAGCCAGCCCCCTTACTCTTACTGTGTGGTCCAGCCCTGTATCTCTGTGCTTATCACTCCCAATTAACTTCCGAACACATTACTACATTATAAAAAAAAAAACAAAACATTAAAACATTTCTTTTTAATGCTGGAAGTTGCGGGAATCAATGTTTTGGAACTGTCCTTTTGCCCCAAAGCTTATTGCTTGCTTATACATGCTCATATCATTGTCAAACAATTAGCAAAACAGAATTTATAAGTTGATGGCTATATATGGTACTGTAAACATCACAGAATATTTACTGGCACTCTGATGGGTCTAATTATAGAGACAGTGCTGGCTACTGTAATGTTAAGAGGTATGCTCCTGCCTTTAGTTTGCAAAAATATATTTTCATAGATAACTCCCTTTTGCTATGGGTAAGATTATTTGAGAATAATCCACTTCTGTTTTACTACTGGATTGTTCACGTCAGAAGATGAAGGTATATACATATGACTCATAAAAATCCTTTTTTGAGAACAGGGCATAGTAAGGACAGCCTAGTCTGGTAGGTTATAATGATTAAATCTTGTTCTCATCAAATCCACTACATATAGATAATTCCAATCTTGGAATTATTTTCATTGCAGGCATTCTACCCACATCTCAAGTGTTTTTGATTTACTTCCAACCACCCTCATTGCAACTCTTTTGGTGCAAACCGCTGAATCTTACTTTTTGCCCTCAACTAAGTCTTTAGCAATATGCAACCTTTTCCTCCAACCAGACACCACAAACAAGGTTAAGTTAAACAGTTTATTATTTTCTAAGATATAGAGCTAGAGAAAGTTATTCTGCCACAGCTTTGGGTGAATAGGCTTTTCTATCACTTTGCTTTCTCTGTTTGAGAACCAGTTGAATTTTGTCTGTTGGATATTGTTTTTCTAAGAATAGCACTGATCTAGGTTTCCTTAAAATGTCAGTCTGTACAGCTGCCTTAGATGGTGATCAGGTACCTCACAAATTTTGGGCATGCAGACTGATCCGTCCTGTCATACTTGGGGTATAGGTTCATAGATTAGTACTAGGCTAACTGCCCCTGTGAGCCATTTTAAACCTAGCCAATTACATGTGAGAATCAAACCCAGTACCTTGTGTCTTTAAGGTAAATACCTTAACCATTATGCTACCCTCCCACCTGCACATTGAAAACTAAACTGCTGTTTATAGAACATAACTGGTTCTTTTCCTCCACTGAGGAAGTTGGTGGGTGTTTTTTTTTTTTTTTTATCATACGTTTATTACTGCTAGTTTAGGAGAAACAAGAGTGATGTAGAAGCCATCAATATCACCCACAAGCAGTTCTATGGGGAGGACTGTTTTTTCTACATCTTGCCTTAGAGAATGTAGCACCACACTTTGGGATTACATACATAAAAGCATGCATGTGTTTAGGTGAAGTGGACATCACAACCATCCAAGATGGCCTTGGCAATTGCTACACTCAAGTTGTCCTCAACTACAATCCAAACATTTCCCATTTACTGGACTTCACATAATTTCAAATTCTATATCCTGAATATATACTATTACTGTACATGAAAAACAAAGCAATAGCTTTACTTACTACATTATATTTTATCAAAAATGTGTTCAAGTATAAGTACATTTTAAATACTTTACAGACACTGTCTTTGGGAGGTGCTGCAGACATTGCCAAGCAGACCATGCTACTCTGAAATAAGCTCATTTGAAAACTGAGACACAGTAAAATCTTTCGACTCCTCATAGTGCCAGCTCTCACCTCATATGCCTATTGCCCATTCGTGTCCATTCATGTCCATTCATGCCAGGAACTGTAGGTCAAATGAGTCCATCAGGATAGTTTTAATTGTCATGGGGATACTGGCTGGGGGACAAATACAGTGTGAAAAAACTTTTGAATATACATTCTCATCTCATGTTATCCTTTTTGATTCATGAACTTCCAATCACTTTTTGTTTTACACTCTGATTTGCTGGTTATAGTTATGTTTTGACAAAACCACATAAAACTATTGTGCTAGATTAGAATGACTAATAATGCTGCCAGGCTTCTCTTATGAAAAGAGACAGCTCACACATCACCATACGTTCAACTATTTTTGAAAGTTTATTTATTTGCTAAACTGGTGAAGTGGAATAATGTTTACAGATATTTTCCAGATGTATCCTAAGCCACATGGACAGCAGTAAATATTACATGCTGGGATAATTTACAGTAGCAAGTTAGCAACTAAGCAATATGTTATGACAGGTGGGAGGAATTCAGAATATAATAAGGAAATATGTATGAATGTAGGGAGAACATGTATAACCCGCACAATTTGCTAATCTCAAAATTCCTCCATCCAGCCATTTTCTATCTTTAATTTTTTTCTTGTTTTTTCTCCCATTAGTTATGAGAACATGAAAATGTAAATACCTGCAGCACCTTTGAGTCAAACTGCTTCTATTACTGTTATTTTTAGCAAAGGTGAATTATGTTCTTTTCACCTTTGTTTCACCCTACTAAATGAATACATTACTTCACTTGTCTGGGATTATTTAGTTTTTGTCTGCAATTTCAGCACATGTTTCTCAGTCATACCACTGACGTGATAACAATCTGTCACAAGTCACAGTCACAAGTTGCTTTGTATCATTATTTCTGCTCATGGTTTCCCCTATTTTGTGCTTATTAGTGTTTGTATTCAGGGTTATAATAACTTATTAAAGTACACTTTGAATTTTGTTTTATAAAAAATATATATTGAATAATACAAACCACTGGACAGAAACAAGGCCAAGCAATCTACACTCTTTTTTGGCACAAAGAAAAGAACTTGCTTGTTTAATGCTCCACAAACAAAAAATGCGTTTTTGACCGAGCACCTCCCAGACTTCATCAGAAAATACAGAGCAATAAAAACAGTATCATTTAAATAGATGCCAGCCCTCTAGATAATAAGATCCCAATCAGTACCTTAAAAAGACATACAAACAGTATAAATTAATTTCATTTAAAAATAATTAAAATAAGGCAGTTGAGGTAAAAGACATAATAAAAACATATACTGACATAAAACGCTCATAATTTAGCTGTTCTGAGTTTTAACAGGGGGAGAAGGAAGATATGGTCATTAAGACCAGGAGGCTTGCTTGCCTCCAAAACTATTTTCCTGTAAGTTTCTCTATATGCCAACCTAGTTTCCCAGGGGCCTCCCCTAATATCTCTAGGTAGAAGTTCCAACACAAAAAATCTAAAATTAGCCCCTTCACATTGTAGTGTGTGCCTGTATAATGCGTTGTTGGTATTACATTTTTTAATGTCATTTAAATGTTCATATACACAATGTTTTAATTGCCTCTCCATTTTACCCATGTAAAAACTACATACTGATAACATAAGGCAATGTAAACCAACCCAGAACTATTGTAGTTGGTATAAGTTCTACCAGACACCTTTTTGTCCCTTGCCTTGATGTGAATGCTTTCACTGTGGGTGATGTGGGGACATTGAGGACAGGCACCACACAGGCACCACACCGAAATGTGCCAGCTTTTCTCTGGGGAAAAAACGGCTGGTATTGATTTTGCTCCAATAAGTTTTTAAAATGTAATACCAACAATGCATTGTACAGACACACACTACAATGTGAAGTGGCTAATTTTAGATTTTTTGTGTTGGAACATCTGCCTAGGGATATCAGGGGAGGCCCCTGGGAAACTAGGTTGGCATATAAGGAAACTTACTGGCAAATAGTTTTGGAGGCAAGCAAGCCTCCTGGTCTTAATGACCATATCTTCCTTCTCCCCCTGTTAAAACTCAGAACAGCTAAATTATGAGCGTTTTATGTTAGTATATGTTTTTATGTCTTTTACCTCAACTGCCTTGTTTTAATCATTTTTAAATTAAATTAATTTATACTGTTTTTATGTCTTTCTAAGGTACTGGTTGGGATCTTATTATCTAGAGGGTTGACATCTATTTAAATGATGCTGTTTTTATTGCTCTGCATTTTCTGATGAAGTTTGGGAGGTGCTCGGATGAAAACGCATTTTTTTGTTCGTGGAGCGTTAAACAAGAAAGTTCTTTCCTTTGTGCCAATAAAGAGTGGAGATTGTTTGCACTTGATTCTGTCCAGTGGTTTGGATTATTTGTTTTATTCTGGACTGGTTCCTCATTTTTGACAGTTAAAAATATATATTGAAGGACAAAATCACCAAAGTCAGGCAACTCAAAAAAATGCAAAAATATTTTTTGTGGAGGGAATATGCCCCTGGACCCACAGCATCGGGATTATGTCCCCCATAAACCTGCTAACATATATATGCTGACTCTGAGCTTGCACAATGCCAGAGAAGTGTGAAAATTCCCCCATCTCCAATATTTAAAATACTGAAATAAAGAAAGAAGTAAAATGAATAAAATTTTGTGATTTCTCTGAAATGCTGTCAACCCATTCATTCTTTTCAAACTGCATTTTATATGATAAATTTACTAAAAACAAAATGCCTTCAAAATGTATTTAGTCCCATGTACTCATGATCGATGTTTTCATACTGACTGATACAGACTATTCTGCACTTATTCTTTATAATGACATTCACTAACAATGAATCTTGTATTCCACATCAGCAATAGAAACAAAAGAAAACAGCGTCTCTGTCAGAATTCAAATTTAAGTGTTGTGTTGTCTTCTGCATTGATGACCTGAAAGATTCAAAAAATCAGATTGTTATTCCAGCCACAGATTTATTTCTTCTCTTTTGTTTACCAGGAAAGTCTGACTGGATACATCGCTCATTTTCAGTGGATGCTGTTGTAGAAAAGCACACTATTACAGAGTTTAAATGAGGACAAAAGAAAGATGTGCAAAAAAATAATGGAATTCATTAAAATGGAATAAGTGGGAAATATTAACTTGGTTATAAACTGTAGTAAGCTCTAAGTGGCATTTGTGTAGATTATAGAACATCACTAAACTAAGAAATTATGAAATGTATATCTAACAGCATCATTAAGCAGCCAAGAATTTCAAAAATTTGGAAGCTTACAATGAATTGGAAAAGTAAAAATACCCCCTCTTTCAGATTTCGTCTAGCAAAAAGTGTATGTAACAAAGAACTACAAACTATATATAACAGAAATATGAATATCGCTCATATGAAATTATATTAGCAAAAACTTAGACTTATTAGGAAAATATTAATGGTATTTATATTATCATTTGTTATGGAGTGTGTATATAGTTTGTTTTATTTGATGGTTGAATTTTATATTTTGTATTTTCTTTTCTTTCTTTATGTGAACTTAAAATGCAATAAGTTTTTTAAAAAAATTGGAAGCTAAAGTAATGTGGTGTATATATATATATATATATATATATATATATATATATTTATGTTTATAATACAAGCTATTAAGAGAGCAATAAAGCATGCTTCTCTTACAGTAGTGCAATAAGCTCACAACTGTAAGATATAAAAAATCAGTTGTGAAGAAATGGTATAGGTGGGAGGCTGGCATAATGGTTAAGGTGTTTACCTTACAGACGAAAGGTGCAGGGTTTGATTCTCACAGGGGATAATTGTCTAGGCTTAAAAATGGCCAACAGGGGCAGTTAGTCTAGTACCAATCTATGAACCTATAGTGAGTAAAAAGAGGAAATGAGTATTTTATAGTGGAGATGCTATTTATATTTATTTATTTATTTATTTATTTGGGAGATTGCAGATTCTAGTACGATTTAAATGTAGTTTGAGGTTTGTCTGAAAATTTGTCTGATGGTAAAAGAAATGTTGTTCTATACCTTAACTATGCTTACTAAGTGTAAGAAAGTTCCCAGGTAAGGTAGATTCTGGGCATTAGGTCTTGATCCTTTGATTAAAGGTCCTTGTTGGGATTGTACAATTTTGTTTTATTACTATTGGCTTAGGTTGTTTGAAGGATGGTGTAGTATTTTATGTACAATTATGTGTTTATGTGATATGATAGTTCTAGCCAGTATAGGTTCTGCATGGAGAATGCTGTGATTCACTCAGTTTAGGCGATTGGCTACAAATTTGCTTGTTTTATGTTAGCACTGTTCAAAATCGTTCATTATTGTAGACTGATGATTATTGAAAAAGGTCAAGAAGTACAGCAGGCTCAGAAGTAAGGAGGCTGTGTGGCAGTTACATCCTTGCTGTGGCCAGTGAAATATGTCTTAGTTTTGCAAAGTGGCCATAATTTTGGTTAAAAACCTTGTTGAGAGTTCAGTAACAGCAAATGATTACTCTGAGAGCATGACCAGCAAACACTGAGAGCCATACATATAGTGTGATATTGCAGGATTAATAATACTAGCAGCAGAACTAGCCATTTTGTTGTATAAACATTGGTTCTAGGTGATTTGACCACAATCACTAATGATGACACCCCAACCTCCTGTACAAATAAGAACATGGGGGTGATGACTACTACTAGCCAGTAAAGCAGCACATGATAGGAAATGTAGTCCATTCCACTAATGATACTTGTAGCTACTGCAGAAGCAAGACTACAAGTAGAGAAATGCCTTGCGCTTTGCTGTAGTGTCTGACAGGCAACTCCTGTAGGTTGCATATGGCATAATGACCCTGTCATAGTATATTGCATGGCATACTTTATCAGATTGGGGCCCTACTGGGCAAAAGAGTTGCAAATGGCCAAAGGTCATCCATAACTAGAGATGTTAGGGACCTTAATAGGAAATACCCTTGAACCCACCATGGTTAAAGTCACTTCCCAGACATTTGACTGTAATCTGTATGGATGAACCAATAGGCTGATGGAATTTGACTTCTAGATGGAATGAATAAGTCAAAGGGGTGACCAGACAAGAAAGTTAGATGGCCACAAGATGTTTTGGGTGTCAAAAAAGTATCATCCTACTGCTGCTTGATTCTAGTATGTATTGAGGAAAAGAAAATAGGTGAGTACATCATACAGTATGAGTCACACCTATCTAGTAAGCTCTCAGTGGTGTTAATACAACACACCACAATTCCAGCTTTAAAAATAATCTCATGAATTGCATAGGAGATAGAACATATGTAATATATATTTATGGTATAGTGGCCACTTGCCTTCGGGGGAACATTAGGCAACTCACTCGATACCCTTATTCACTACACTGTCTGCTAAGTGCAATGTTATTAAAAGCCAGTGGATATTCAAACTGTTTATTTTGGAGGGTTCCTATCACATTGTCGAACATTTAGATTTTCGAATGCCTTAATGTTGACACCAAAATGTTGAACGCTGAAAACTGCGAACGGCCAATTATGCAAATTTTTTCCCAGGGAAAAAATATGCTTGGCCATCATTGGGGATTTGCCTTTTTCCCCAGTGTAGAGCGATCTCAGAGTTTGTATATTTAGTTTGGGGGGGGGGGGTTAGGGTTTTAAAGTTTTTTTTTTTTAGTTGGGGGGTTAGGGTTTTAAAGTTAGTTTTTTTTTTTTTTTGGCCAAGCAAATTTTTTCACGGGGAAAAAATTCACGTAATTGGCCATTCGTTATGTTCAGCATTCAACAATCTAAATGTTCAATGTAATATAGATGCTTTTTGGATCTAACACATTTCCTCCAACAGAGCTCTGAAAGTTTGCAGTCTATCTTCCAATGGTTGCAAACTCTGCTTTTTAACAAAATCATGATATGCCATTACTATCCAAATAAATGTGCATGTCTCTAGAAAATTAAGATTTACAAATGGAGTAGGGCTGTTACTGTTCAGCACACATTAATTTCTATAATGATTCTAGGTTTTAAACTGGAGTCTTATTGGTTACAATAACACAATATATACTTTTGTACTTTAAACAACTTAAAATATCTTGGCATCTACTCAAGCTGCACATGTGCTGCTCACTTGCGATATTTAGAGAAATATGAAAATGATGACAACATAGATGTATGTGAATAGCATTTAATATTTCTAGCTGCTATAGACAGAGGTCAAGTACCAGTGTAGTTATAGTCATATAAGCCTTAAGAGGAAATCATTTCAATAGCATGTATATAACGCAGTTTTGGAATTAATATATATATGAACGAGCAATATAAGATGCACAAAAGCATTGCTAGAATAATTGTAGAGAAATGTTTGGAGGTGTCCCTGTGGCTGAAAATAGTGTGAATTAGAACATCCAGATATAAGATTGATTATTTATAGTCATTTTGTATTTGGAGACGGCTGAATTGTTGAACAAGTGCTGTATTTCTGAGGGTACTGCTTTCTGTGGATTTGCTGTTTCCACAGTACTACATGACTGCAGAGGTAGTATATTAAAATAAATGGGACTGCAATAACTACATAACAAACACCATGTTTGAACACTTTTTTGATCATATGTTAACTTCATAGCCGAACACTGAATCTATAGCTGCGTCAGACCTGAAGGCAGATGTTTTGTCACTCACATCAGTGGTGATGAGATTGCTGAAATCTCTCTAACACTTTGTGCATTGAATTGGGTTAGACAGCTACCAGTGCGTCAGAGGAGGCTGGGAATGTTGAAACTGAAAGGACCGTGTTAAATGTCATCATTAGTTAACATGATTACATGCAAATACAGATGAGAGGTGCTTAATGCTTCTAGTGCTAGTAACTTGAGATTGTACAGGTGGACAACTGCAGTGACGGAAGCCACTGAGTTAGATTGAGAGTTGTGGCCAGGTATTTAATGTTAAGGTGACTATGTTCAAGGTAGGGGCAAGCATCTTCCCTCCTATTCTGCTTATGATTTTCATAGTGAGGATATCACATCACAACTGAGTTTGAGATTACACACTTTCGGAGACATGAAGATTTTACATTTCTGTTTTGCTGATAATGTCATGTTATATTAAGCTGATTATTCTCTGAAGGGCACTGGAACGCATTGTGCTGAATGTGAAGTCCTGATTCTCAACCAGGAAGAAAAGTGGATCGCTCACTACATTTGACAGAGGAGCAGCTAATCCAAGAGGAGTTTAAATTAAATATGTCTGGATAAGTAACTGCTAAGAGGCATTTAAGTACCTTGGGATCATGCCATCTGTGAGACTAAAGGAGATCATGATATTGAACAATGGCTGGGTGAATCTGCAGTAGGACAGCAGTCACTGTACTGGTCTGTGGTGAACGCACAAGAATTCAGTCATGGGACTAAACTTTCGATTCACGGGTCAGTCTGCCTCAATGATCATCATCATCTGTGGTCACATGCTTTGGGCACTGACTAAGAAGATGACATCACAGATACAAGTAATGCAAAGTAGGTCACTGGGCTCATTTTCTGTTTCAGAATGAGGTCATTAGCAATTTGGGAGGATCTTGAAGTGCAGTCTCTTATGTTCCTTGTTTACAGGAATCAATGGAGGTGGTTTGGCACCTTGTGAGCATGTTCCCTGGACACTTCCCTTTGGGGATGTACCAGACACAACCCACTCACAGATGGCCGTGTGATAGATACAGAACATAATTAAGTTGTATCTTGCAGCCTACTTGGAAACATGAAGATCAACAGCGTGAGATTGGCATTGTGGCAGGTAACAGGGAAGCTTGATATGCCATGACTGTGAACGTCCTTAGTACAAGTGAATGGATGGATATCTTAATGGATAAATATATATTTTCTGTAGAATGACTTGTAGTAGGCACTGCTTTGTGTTTTATATTATTAAAAGTTAGTCTGTACAATGCAGTCTGCCTAAAGCCACTCAAGATGAAGAAACCAATACTAATTTGAACTCGATAGTTATGCCAACGATGGAGCAGAATCAAAAGCAGGAAAATCGATCTGTGCCTGATTCATTTTAATCTTATAAACTTGTGCTGTCACTTAGTTTATGTAAATTGCTGCAAAACTCTCCCTCACTGGGCTGTACGTTGTCATTCTGGAGCCATTTAATTTTATTGTTTTACTATAACATTGCTTACTCTTTGCCCATATCAATCCAATCTTTCCAGCAATGTCCCATCACTGAATAAATTCCCTTTATCTGTGCTCTTCTGTTTTTTTTTTAATTTTGTATTTTGCCCTACCTACATTTGTTCCTCTGTACCTGTACAACTAGCCACGACTTCTTCTTTCTTGATTTGCTGCCCAGATTCATGAGAGGTTCTGAACCAACATTGTATGGTGTTAACTGTACCCTTTTCTTGGCTTTATTACTGATAACATTTTATGCCACATGCATTGTTTGTGTGAGTAATATGTTCTGAATTCCAAAAAAAGTCTATTCCACAAACATATATGAAAGTGAGGCATTCCAGTATAGAACCTACGAACCTTAAAATCATTCCTCGATGGAGCAGGCAGCAAGATAACTTGACGTACAGAAATGAAATATCTGGCAGGTAGGAGTTTCACAAAATAAGAATATACAATGGGAATCCGGTCTCATCATTGTAGGGAGGGCCAATATCAGTAGAGGGGCACTTTAGGATATATACATATACATATATACACACACACACACACACACACACACACACACACACACACACACACACACATACAATCTTCCTGTATTAATGAAAAAAACAATTGCATGGGCAAGTTCTTTTTTGTTGTAGGACATCTATGGTTTGGCTGAACAGGTTTCTTATTTTCTTCACAGGATCTGCTGTAAAAAGCAACCTTTCAGTATGGTTAATACATTTTCTGGTATATAATAGCACTATAGAAGTCCTTGATGAATTGCTCAGCATATCTGACTGCTTTTAGTAGTCTATGGCAACATATAATAAGCTGTTGTTGATGATCATTTTTTTTCTAGTTTACAGTGTTACTCCTTCACACCGACCTATAAAAGATATTTTTTACTGGACTACAAATGATGCTGACTTCTGATGGCTACATATTAGGACTGACCAGTGTGTGAGTTTGTCTTGCTACTTGCTCTCCAACTGCATAAAATGTAAGCCAAAGTCATCATGAGGGATACTTTGGCAAGTAAAACAGTTTTCCATCTACATTTTAAAACAGAGTATAGGCAACCATTTTCAGCAGTATCAAAAATAATTACATCTATTACATGATGTTTAGCTGCTGGCAGACATACTTTTGGGAGGGGATGATTATTATTTTTAGATATGTGTATGTATTTTAAATATAAATTGCAGCCAGTAAATCTACTCAAAACTTAAATCCTGTTAGAAAAGTAAACTATGTTGCTCTCAAAACATTGTTTCCTTGTTCTTGGTGTAGTACTTCAGTGACCCTCATCATCACTGGTGTTTGGAGGGGGGTGGGGGTTAGGGTCTATATTAGTTGCATGTTGAAAAGAGTGAACAGTTTACATTGAATCCTAATAACCGAAACCACACAATGTTGAACATACAGAACAGCAATTTTTTTCCCAGGGAGAAAATTGCTGCTCCCAAAAAAATATATAAATAAATAATCCACACACAAAATTGTGTGGGTTTCACCCCCCCTACTTAAATATACTAACTCCGTGATCACACCACAGTGGAGTAAATGGCAAAGTCCCGGAAATACACCAGCATTTTTTTCCCTGGGGGAAAAAAATCTCTGTTCTGGCCGTTCGACATTCTGTGTTTTTGGTTATCAGGGGTCGATGTAAGAACGTTCACTCTTTTCAATGTTCGATGTCCTGACATAGACCTGGGGGTTACCGTATTTAATGAAAACTATTGGATGGAAGTGCTCAGAAGGAAATTCAATAAATCAGACAACATTAAGTAGCATTCAGAATGTCCCGTGTTTTTATTTTAATCTTTTAGATAGAAACTTTTGGAAAAGGATCAGGTTACAAGAATTCCACTACATACTGATGAAGATTTTGACAGGCTCTACCAGTATAATTGGATTTTCCTTCCATTGTGTCACTTTTTGGTCCCAGACAGCATGATCGCCTGCAGTGGGTTTGGAAAGCACATATACCAACACTAGCAGGCATTTTGGATTACCTGGTCTAATATTTTGATATGGATGTTTTCAACCTGCATAAACAAAGGCTGACTACTCAGCAGACAGTGTTTTTCTTTCCTGATCAAGATCTAAAGCTTACAGCATAAAATCATTTAAATATTGAAGGCAGATGCAGCACAAACTGAATACAAAGAATACAACTGAGCCAGCAAAGAAGGCAAGTGCATCCCAAATGATACATTTTTTTCATTAGGAGGCATCATGTAAAACATTTTTATACACTCATCCAAGCCCAAAGTAATCCTGCACGTTTGTTGTAGAGTGGTGATTGCCTACCATCTGATGGTGCAGATGTTCATCGTGTTTCACTGCTGCAGTCATGACTGTAGGGTTCTCCCCTGCCGGCAGGCAGTCCTCGGTCGGTCAGAATCCCAAAGTCTGGGTCAGGCGTCGGCTGTTCAACCATGCTCCCTGACGTCAGAGCACCAGGAGTACAAAGCTGACAGCCGGCGCCATCTTCTCCAGTCTTTCTTGCCGTGCGGTGATAGCAGTTCGCAAGTGCCGGTCGGCTGACTCCTGACGATTTTTTCTGATAAACTTCAGTCCGAAGACTTTCTTCTCCACTCAAAGCTAAGTACCCCATTGGGGAAACCTTTTCTTGCTCCAGTCCGATGTCAGAAAAAGTTAATAATTGCATTTCATGTGGGAAGCAAATACCTCATAAGGATTTTCATTCTTACTGTATTCCTTGCTTAGGCCCTGACCACGACGTAGCTAGTTATTGGTTTTATGCTAGATTCAATCAATGTACAATTAAACGAAGGTACGATTTTGCTTTTCATTACTTCGGTAGGCGCTTTAACTACAAAATGTCATCGGATACGGTTCCAGCTACTGGAGTTCACAAACGTCGCAAGGATAAAGACAGGCCTCCGAGGTCCAAATCTGATGATAGCGCACAAGCGGAGCCAGCTTCAGGTTCGGCCGTCATCAGTGAGGCGCTTTTGCAGCCCCTGTCGTCGGCCATTTCAGAACCGTTGGCCGAAACAGACTCTCATGAGGAGCCAACAAGGCCTTTAAATATCTCTATTGCAGGACCTTCGGACAATGCTCCTTCGGATGGGTCCGGAGCCGCTGTGCAGGTACCGGCTTCCGAAGGGGTTTTCAGGCCTACTCAGCTTATAATAAAGGCAAAGCCAAAGACAAAGGCAAAGACTCCTTCTAAATCAAAGACTGCAACACAGGCCTCTTCTGAACCGGCTCCCAAGTCACAGAAACAGTTACTCAAGATGGCGGAGGATTTAGATGTTCTTCGTCTTCCCTTGCTGCAGTCCTGACTATTGGGTATAGTCCGCGTCCCAGTCGGCCCGAATACCAGAGTATAAGGCTGACGTCGGTCATGGCGCCTTAGACTGACGTCAGTACGTCAGGGTACTAATGCGCATGACCGACGTCATTTCCTCAGTCTTTTTTGCCGCATGGTCCGATGCAGCAGCAATTTTGCGAGTGCAGGTTGGCGTTCTGAGATTTTCCGAAACCGGAGTTTCAGACCGAAAACAGAGTTGGCTAAGTAACCCCGTTGGGGAACATTTTGGTTTTTTCTTGCCTCAGTATTTAACCGGATGTCAGAAAAAGTGAATAACTGTATTTCTTGTGGGAAGCAGATACCGCATAGGGATTATCATACATTGTGTATACCTTGCTTAGGGCCTGAGCACGACGTTGTTGGTTGCCGCTCTTGTGCTAGATTTAACAAGCGCACTATTAAGAGGAGGCTTGATTGTGCTAGGTTAGTGTTTGGGAAGCGTTGCAATTATAATATGCCGTCGGATGCTCCGACGCCTGCTTCATCCAAGAAGCGCAAGGACAAAATAGTGAAGCCTAGGGGTGAGGAACCGGCAGTCCCGGACGTCGGTCCTTTAGAAGGCTCAGGGGAGCCAGAGGTTTTGCCAGGAGTCTCTATGGAGTCTCAGGCAGATACTTTACTGTTACAGGATGTGCCCTCTCAGGAGGTAGGCCAGGCTGAGGGGGCTTCTCAGGTAACTGTTCTTCCCTCTCTTCCCAAGGTAGTTAGGGCCTCTCCTTCTGTTGCCAAAGCTTCTTTTAGAGGTAGGCCAAGTTCAGCTTCTGTGGGGGCTTCTCCTAGCATTTCGGGCTCTGTGCCTAAGAAACATATGCTTAAAATGGCAGAAGATTTGATTACTCTGATTAGAGGTTCTATGCCCCACCTGATAAGAGGCCTAGGGTGGAACAGGAGTTTGATAGTTTTGAACAGTGTTCACAGGCTTCAGAGTCTTCTGTGGAAGACTTGCAAGAGTTTCCTACTTTTTCTGATTCTGATGTGGATGATTCCACTCCTTCAGCTTCTCCTCCTGAGGATTTTTCATTTTCAGAGACTCTTCACTCCATGAGGGAGCACTTTAAATGGGAAGGCCAAGATTACTCTGACTCCAGAAAAGGCTTAGGGAATTCTTGTTTCTGCCCCAGCATAGGCCCTCAGCTATTCATCCTGTGTTGAATGTGGTGGAGGATGTCTTTGCAGAGGCTTCTCTGAACCCTGACTCCTTGCCTCCTGCTCCTGTTAAGCCTGATAGGTATTATAGGGTGCCCGAAGCTCATAAGTATTTGTTTAAGAGTCCCAGGGCGGACCCAGAAACTGTTTCTCAGGGGCCTAAAGGTGTTAAAGCTTCTGTGGTTAAAATCCTGTACCCTCTGATAAAGAGGCAAGGGCTTTGGATAGGTGGGGTAAAAAGTATATACTTCTTCCACTCTAGCCATGAGGGCGTTGAATTGTCAGTTTCATATGCTGAAATATCAAAATTATCTCCTTTCACAATTGAAATCTAAGGTGGATGCTTTGGCGGAAGGTATTGAGTGTAAAGAATTGCTGGATTTGGTTCATGTGTCTGAACAAGTGGGTAAGCATTCTTTGCAGTGTGGTTTTGATGCTGTTCAGGCCTCCTCGAGGGTGGCTGCTACTAGTTCTGTTCTTCGCAGACATGCCTGGTTGAAGGATCAGAATTTAGCTGAGCATGTTAAGACTAGGATTTTGGATGCTCCTTTACAGTCCGATGTGTTGTTTGGACCGCCTGTGGAAGCAGTTTTAAAGAAAATGGAGGACAAAGCTAAGTCTATGCAGACTGTTAAAGATTTTTTGCAGGTGCAGCCTCCGAAGTTTAGTAGAAATTGGCCTGCTAAGGGGTGGACATATCCTGCTTATGGTTCCCAGTCTAGGGGTAGGTCTAGACGTGGTAGGGGCAGGGCTCAAGGTTCGTTTAGGCCTAGATCAGACAGTTCACCTGCTCAGACTTCTGGTGAGGGCAGGGGTCAGTCCTTTCGTAAGCAGAACCAATGACCTGCCTTTTCAGCTGCCAGTGGACTCTCGTCTGGCAGCTCCTTTGGGAGGAAGATTGTCTCTTTTCAAAGAAAATTGGGATTTAATCACTCAAGACAGATGGGTGCTGGATATTATTCATCACGGTTACAGATTTTATTTCCACACAATGCCCCCTTTCAAAGGCATGCCAGATGTTCCTCCTCCACAAAGAAAAGAGGCTCACAAGCAAGTTTCTCAGTTGCTCCAGATAGGGGCCATTCAGCCAGTCCCTGTATCAGAAAGGGGCTTCGGATTTTATTCTCGCCTGTTCCTAGTACCAAAGAAGGGGAACACGTGGAGACCAATTCTGGATTTATCTATCCTCAACACTTATCTGGACATTCCCAAGTTCAAGATGTTGACGTTACAGCAACTGTTACCTCTGCTGGGCAAGGATCACTGGATGGTAACTTTGGATCTCAAGGAAGCTTACCTTCATGTGCCTATAAGGCTAAGTTGCAGAAAGTATCTGCGGTTTCGAACTGGAGATTTTCATTATCAGTTCTCTGCATTGCCCTTTGGCTTATCTACTGCCCAGAGTATTCACAAAGGTTCTGGCTCCAGTGATAGCTTACTTCAGGCTTCAAGGCATTCAAATCTATCCTTACTTGGACGACTGCCTGATTCTGGCTCAAGAAAAGGAACACCTTCTACAGCATCTGGAATATGTCATAGCAGTGCTAAGATGCCTAGGGTATTCTGTGAACGAAATAAAGTCCAGTCTAGTACCCTCTCAAGACATGTGCTTTCTGGGTGTGAGACTGAATACAGCAGCTCAGATGGCCTTTTAACCCCGGACAAACAAAAGAGTCTGTCACTTTACTTCCATCAACTATCTCATCAGTCCGTGCTGACTGCAAGGACAGTCCTTCAAGCATTAGGGTTCATGGCATCTTGTATTCTGGTGCTTCCCAATGCCAAACTGCATATGAGGAAGCTGCAATGGTATCTCAAAATGTATGGACACAGCACTGCCAAGATTTGGACACTGTCATTCAAATAATACCTTGCCTTCAAAAGGAATTCTTGTGGTGGGCTCAGGAATGTCACCTAAACAAGGGACTCTCTGTGACCCGGCCAGAGGCGAGTCAGATTTTAACGACAGATGCCTCGGACACTGCTTGGGGAGCTCATCTAAATGGAAAGTGGATACAAGACAAGTGGCCTGCCAGACTACAGCATCTACATATCAACATGAAGGAGATGTTAGCAGTCCAGTTTGCATTGATGGCGTTCAAGGAGTTACTTCTTCCAGGGCAGGTGTTGATTCTGACAGACAACACAACTGTCATGTGGTACATCAACAAGCAAGGGGGAACACATTCTTATCCTCTATGCAGGTAAGCAATGATTTTATGGGAGACTGCGTTAAGCCTGCAACTGACTCTTCAGGCAAGGTTTCTGCCAGGAGCACAGAACTCCCTAGCAGATGTATTAAGCAGACAAATCATGGATCCCCACGAGTGGAAACTGGATCTTCATGTATTTCAGAAATTGACAGTGTCATGGGGAACTCCAGACATAGATCTGTTCGCTTCTCCACTAAACCACCAGCTGCCAAAGTATTGCACAAAGGGGTTTCATCACACAGCTTGGAAAGTGGATGCTCTGTCTTTCAGTTGGAAAAACGTTCATGTCTATGCCTTTCCACCTCTACCTCTTCTTCCAAAGGTATTACTAAAGGTCAGACAAGACAGGCCAAGGATGATTTTGATAGCTCCAGATTGGCCTCGGCAACACTGGTACCCACTTCTAAGGAGTCTTGTAAAGAAGCCTCCATGGCCTTTACCTCTGATTCCTCATCTGTTATCTCAGAAGGACGGTCATCTGCTCAATGTCAAGCTTCAATCTCTTCATCTCACAGCTTGGCATATTCTGTGTTGAAGCACGGTAGGTCTCAGCTTCCTCAACAAGTTTTAAATGTGATTATGGAAGCTAGAAGGCCTAGTACTAGGAGAGTGTACGCAGAAAAATGGAAGAGATTTTTATTTTGGAGTACAGCAAAGAATTTGGAGATTTCAGAGCCTAATTTGAGTGTGGCTCTTCAATATCTTACTGAATTATTGGACAAAGGTTTGTCCTTCTCTTCCATAAAGATTCATGCTGCAGCAATTTCAGCTCACTATGATTGTGACCCACCTTTGTTTTCGCATCCTTTGTTCAAGCAGTTTCTTAGAGGGGCAAAGAATATAAGACCCCACGTAGAGCTCCTACTCCTGCTTGGGATCTCAATTTTGTGTTGGAAAAACTTACTCTACAACCTTTTGAGCCTGCAGCTACTGCTGAATTGAAATATTTGTCATGGAAGACTGCTTTTCTGTTGGCTATTACTTCTGCAAGAAGGGTGTCTGAGTTGCAGGCCCTTATGGCAGTAGAGCCCTTTTGGTTTTCCATAAGGACAGGGTTTCATTACGTACTAATCCTTCCTTTATGCGAAGGTGGTTTCTAGTGTGGCTTTAAACCAAACTATTCATTTGCCTACGTTTTTGCAGATCCTCAAAATAAAGGGAAAAGATTTTGCACACTTTAGATGTACACAGGCAATTGCGTTATTATTTGAGCAGGACTAAAGATTTTAGGCAGTCTCAGCAGTTACTTGTTTCTTTTGCTTTGAGTTCCACAGGGCAAGCCTGTGTCAAAACAAACTATTTCTAGGTGGATTGGCTTTTGCATTGCATTTTGTTATTCCCATCATGGCAAAGAGGTTCCAGCTGGGATTAGGCCTCATTCCACTAGGGCTACTGCCACTTCAACAGCATTTCTAAGGGGGGTGGCAACTAAGGATATTCTGGAAGCAGCTACTTGGAGTTCAGTGCATACTTTCTCTAGGCATTATCACCTGCCTATATACTCTAAGACTAGAGCTGGTTTTGCCACAGCTGTTTTACAAGGCATGTTGTCAGCTCCTGCTACTTTATAATTTGCCAGCCTCCCTTACCTCTGCTTTGGGATTCTACCCAATAGTCAGGACTGCAGCAAGGGAAGGCGAAGAACATAGTACAGTTTTGTACCTACCATAAATGTAGATGTTCGAGGATTCCCTTGCTGCAGTCCAATTTACCCTCCCTCCTTCCCCTCTGTGTTTCAGGGTGGTTGTGTAGGTGAGTTTACATGCTTATATTTTTTGTATATATATTACTGTATATATTGTACATGTTTATTGGTGCAGGTTGTTTTTGGGACTTGTCTTTTTGGGTCTTCTGACATCTGGGGCAAGAAAAGACTGAGGAAATGACGTCGGTCATGCGCATTAGTACCCTGACGTACTGACGTCAGTCTAAGGCGCCATGACCGACGTCAGCCTTATACTCTGGTATTCGGGCCGACTGGGACGCGGACTATACCCAATAGTCAGGACTGCAGCAAGGGAATCCTCGAACATCTACATTTATGGTAGGTACAAAACTGTACTTTACTATGATTAGGGGTTCACATCTCCCTCCAGATAAAAGGCCAAGGCAAGATGTTTATTATGATTCCTCTGATCAGGCTTCTGTTTCTTCAGTTTCCTCTTCTGACCAGGAATATTCTTTCCCTCCTTATGAGGATTCTGATGCTGAGGAATCTATTCCCTCAGCTTCTCCCCCTGAGGATTTCTCTTTTGGGGAAACTTTGCATGAAATGAGGGAACATTTCCACTGGGAAGGACAGGAGTATTCGGAATCTAAGAAAAGACTAAGGGATTTTCTTCTTCTCCCCCAACATAGACCCCTGGCTATTCCTCCTGTTTTGGATATTGTGGATGATGCTTTTTCGGAGGCTAACTTAACCCCTGATTCTTTTCCTCCTGCTCCTGTCAAGCCGGATAGATATTACAGGGTTCCTGATTCCCACCAGTTTTTATACAAGAACCCTTCTGCTGACCCTGAAACCATTTCTCAGGGCCCTAAGGGAGTTAAGGCCGCTTCTGCCAAAAATCCCATTCCCACTGAAAAGGACTCTAGATCTTTAGAAAGATGGGGCAAAAAAGTGTACACTTCTGCTACTTTGTCCATCAGGACTTTAAACTGTCAGTTTCATATGCTGAAATACCAGCAATTTCTCTTGTCTGTTTTAAAACAAAAGCTTACTTCCATTTCTGCCTGTGCAGATGATAAGGAATTACATGACTTATTGCATGCCACTGAGCAAGTTGGAAAGCATGGTTTACACTGTGGATTTGATGCCTTGGAGGCTTCTTGTAGGGCTGCTGCCTCCGGCACAGTCATTAGAAGGCATGCATGGCTAAAGGAACAAAATTTGCCAGAACAAGTGAAAGCTAAATTATTGGATGCTCCTGTTCATGTTTTGTTTGGATCAAAAGCTGAAGAAGTGATTAAAAAGATGGAGGATAAGGCGAAATCCATGCAAACAGTTAAAGATTTCTTACAAGTACAGCCACCAAGATTTAGCAGAAATTGGCCTTCTAAAAATTGGTCCTTTCCCACTTCAGACAGGCGTCAGAGGGGTAGATATAGACGCTCCAGAGGAAGGCCTCAAACACAAGGTTCTTATAGACCAAGACAGTGGACTGCTTCCACCCCTAGGGGAGGAGAGGACAGGTCACAAACTCATAGGAAACAAACTCAATGACTCCCTCTGTTGGGCTGCAGGAACTTCTTGCCTGGAAGCCCCTCTCGGAGGAAAACTCTCTCTTTTTTATCAAAATTGGACTCATATAACCCAAGATAAGTGGGTTCTGGATGTGGTTCTAAGAGGTTACAAATTCCATTTTCATACCCTGCCAAGGCCAAGCAGATGGCCAGACCTTCCAAAACATCAATGGACAGAGGCCTTAAACCAGGTGGAAGCTCTTTTGGCTATGAAAGCCATAGAACTGGTTCCACTTTCAGAGATGGGACAAGGGTTTTACTCAAGGCTCTTTCTAGTCCCCAGGAAGCAAAACTCATGGAGACCCATTCTGGATCTGTCAGGCTTGAACACCTTTCTAGAGATTCCAAAATTCAAAATGCTTACTCTACAGCAGCTACTTCCAATGCTGTCCAAAGATGCTTGGATGGTAACTTTGGATTTAAAGGAGGCATATTCACACATTCCCATCAGGCAGGAACGCAGAAAATACCTCAGGTTCAAGGCCGGATCAAGGCACTTTCAATTCTCTGCACCGCCCTTTGGATTGTCTACTGCACCCAGGGTATTCACCAAATGCCTGGCTCCAGTAGTAGCTTACTGCAGACTCAAGGGAATTCAAATTTACCCTTATCTGGATGATTGTCTAATTCAGGCAGACAGCAAGGATGTTTTACTCCAGCATCTAGAATTTGTTCAGAACCTCCTCAAGTTCCTGGGTTTCTCTGTAAACATAAAAAAGTCAAATTTGACACCCTCACAACAGATAACTTTTCTGGGTGCTCTTCTAAACACCACAACCCAGATGGCATTTCTAACATCCGAAAAACAGTTACAGCTGTCTTCAACTTTCAAAACCTTGGCAACTTTAACTCAGCTATCTGCAAGGAGATTCCTGCAGACTCTGGGTTACATGGCCTCCTGCATCCTTCTCATACCATATGCAAGACTACACATGAGGAAAATACAGTGGTACCTAAAAAGTGTATGGTCTCAGCATTGCCACAGTTTAGACATACTGATCTCTGTTCTTCCTTGCCTTCAAAAGGAATTTCTTTGGTGTTCCAGGGCATGTACTCTAAACAAAGGGAAACCCTTCTGTCTGCCTCCTGCCACTCAGATTTTAACCATGGACGCCTCGGATTATGCTTGGGGAGCCCATTTTCAGGGCAACTGTCTGCAGGGCCTTTGGACAAAGGATCAGAAGCACCTGCATATCAATTTAAAGGAAATGTTAGCCATCCAGGAAGCTCTACTGGCCTTCAGGAATCTTTTACATCCAGGACAACTACTAATACAGACAGACAACACCACAGTTATGTGGTACATAAACAAGCAAGGGGGATCTCATTCCTACCCCCTTTGCAGACTAGCCATGGATCTATGGAACACAGCTCTAGCTTGCAATCTGGACCTTCAAGCTCAGTTTCTACCAGGGAAGCTAAACTTCCTGGCAGACAGTCTGAGCAGAAACCTTTCGGATCCACACAAATGGATGCTGGACACCAAAATATTCAGAATGATAACAGCAGTCTGGGGATGTCCTCACATAGACCTCTTTGCACCCCACCTCAATCATCAACTACAGAATTTTTGCACCGGGACTTTCCACAAAGAAGCTTGGAAAGTGGATGCCCTATCATTCAGTTGGAGGAACCTTTCGGGATATGCCTTTCCACCTCTTCCTCTTCTTCCACGGGTATTATTAAAGATAAAACAGTACAAGCCCAAGATGATAATCTTGCTGGCCCCAAATTGGCCTCAACAGTTTTGGTACCCAACTCTGAAAAACCTATGTCTGGAGCCCCCTTGGGTTTTACCTCAGTCTCCGAACTTTCTGTCCCAACATCAGGGTCAGGTTCTACACTCTCATGTCAGAACTCTCAGCCTGGTGACCTGGTTAATTCAGGGCCTTTGATTTCTTCTTTCCTACCCAAGCAGGTTATGGATGTCATTTTGGAAGCCAGACGTCCTAGTTCTAGAAAATCTTATGCAGGAAAATGGAAAAGATTTTGTTCCTGGATGCAGGCTCAGAATTCTGATCCTCTTCTTCCGAACATTCCTTTAATTTTACTTTACTTGACAGATCTCTTACATAAGGGCCTCTCTTTCTCTTCCATTAAGATTCATGCATCTGCTATTTCTGCTCATTATAATACAGACCCTCCAATCTTTTCCCACCAGCTCATGAGACAGTTTCTCAGGGGAGCTAAGAACTTAAGACCTCCTAGATCTCCTCCCATTCCTGCTTGAGATCTCAACTATGTTTTGGAAAAACTGACCTTGCCTCCTTTTGAGCCTGCCGCCTCTTCTGACATCAAGTTTTTATCTTGGAAGACAGCTATTCTGTTAGCCCTAACCTCTGCCAGGAGAGTTTCAGAGTTACAAGCTCTTATGGCTGTGGAGCCTTATATTATTTTTCATCAAGACAGAGTGTCTTTGAGGACTAATCCTACCTTCATGCCTAAGGTGGTTTCCAAAGTGGCTTTAAATCAGACTATCCACTTGCCTACCTTTTTCCCCACTCCTCAAAATAAAGGGGAAAGGATCTTACATTCCTTGGATGTACACAGACAACTACGTTTATACCTGGACAGAACCAAGGACATCAGGAAATCAGAGCAATTGTTTGTTTCTTATGCTTCAAGTTCCCAAGGTAAAGCCATTTCAAAACAGACCATTTCTAAATGGATTGCTCATGGAATCAGATTTTGTTATTCTCACCATGGAAAGCAAATCCCAGGGAGTATACGGACTCATTCCACCAGAGCTGCTGCCACTTCTGCTTTTCTCAGGAGTTCCTACCAAGGACATTTTGGAGGCTGCAACTTGGAGTTCAGTGCATACTTTTTCTAAGCACTACAATCTACCTCTCTACTCTAAGTCTAGGGCAGGCTTTGCCTCTGCAGTCTTGCAGGGCCTTTTAGCTGCCCCTTCTTCTTTATGACCACCTCCCTTTCTTTCAGTTTTGGGATTCTACCCTGCAGTCATGACTGCAACAGTGAAACATGATGAACATAGTACAGTTGTGTACATCTACCATAAATGTAGATGTTCGAGTGTCTTCACTGTTGCAGTCTGGGTTTCCCTCCCTCCTATCCCCTCTTGTTTTTACTTTTGTGTGGTTCCTTTTTTCACCATTTTTCTGAGGTGTATTTGCAAAGGATATGGGACCTTTTTCATTTTGGGACTCCTGACATCTGGGGCAAGAAAATCTGGAGAAGATGGCGTCGGCTGTCAGCTTTGTACTCCTGGTGCTCTGACGTCAGGGAGCATGGTTGAACAGCCAACGCCGGACCCAGACTTTGGGATTCTGGCCGACCGAGGACTGCCTGCCGGCAGGGGAGAACCCTACAGTCATGACTGCAACAGTGAAGACACTCGAACATCTACATTTATGGTAGGTGTACACAACTGTACTTTTTCTTTCTTGTCCTACAGACCATATACCCATCCTCCCATACTACAGTATAGTGAGAAGAAAAATACAAACAAAGACTAAAAAACAAATAAGAAAAATGCACTTACGCACGTGGCAGAGCAGTCAAGCTTTAAGGGCAGTAAGCCTGCAAAGACTAGAAGCTGATGTGCCAGTATCACGCTGATTTATTTCTCATTATTGTGGAACATGAAATGCACATGACTTTGTTTTTTGAGGGGGGAATAATAAGTCTGAATCTGCGGTGGTGCAGCAGTAGCATTGTTGCCTCACAGCAAGAGGTTCTCCCGTTCGATTCTCAGCTAGTGTGAGGGGAGTGCCTTCTGTGTTGAGTCTGCATGTCCTCCCTGCAGGTCGAGTGGCATTCCCTTTCCACCGAATCACAGATGAAAATGATCATGCCCTCAAATTTTGACTCTGTAAAACTTGTAATTGAGCTTCATTGTGGTTCCGTCATGTGATCTAGTTATCATTTGCTTAGGCAGGTTTGGAGTTTTATATGAGAATTTTGCTAAGTCAAGACTTGCAGAAATCTCGGTGGCTGCGGTGGTGCAGAGGTTATCATTGTTGCCTCACAGCAAAGGGTTCTCTGGTTCGAATCTCAGCTGGGGTGCCTTCTGTGTGGAGTCTGCATGTCCTCCCTACAGTCATGTGGATTCCTCTGGATGCTCCGGTTTCCTCCGACATCCTAAAGACATGCTGTAGGTGGATTGGACACTCTAAATTGTCCCTAGGGGTGTGTGTGTGTGTGTGTGTGTGTGTGTGTGTGTGTGTGTGTGTGTGTGTGTCTTCTGTGGAAGGTTGGGCACCAGACTGGCAACTTCAGACTGTAAAACTCCACTGCCAATCAGTCTGTGGACTGTTGTTCTGGTGTGGTGACCCCTAACCAGGAGAAAGCCAAAAGAAGAAGGGCTTGCAGAAATCCTATATATATATATATATATATATATATATATATATATATATATATATATATATATAGATACACACACACACACAAATATATATGCACAATGCACATGCAAACATATCCATGCATAGCAAGTTCTGAGAAAATACAATAATAAAAGTTTTATAGAACCTGTATTACTGTTGAAGTGCCATAATTCTTCAAATGAGTAGCCTGTGATGAGATTGATTAGTTACTAAAAATGTTAGAAATCCTTGTCTGCTGCTTCAGAAGAATAAGTTAGGAATATCCACCAGAATAAAGCACCACTATCTGAAAGAAATAACAGATTTACAGGCTCTCTGAATAACTTTTTTGTTCCCAGTAACGATCTCATATAAAATTAAGACTAATGCAACTCAAATCAGAATAGAAAGGGATGTCCTGTAAAGATCATTGTGCAAACATTTTGATACTGCAGGTGCACCCTCTGTTGGATTTTAATTCCATATGTATACATGTGCTGAATCTTGGTCTCAACAGTTATGACAGGGGCTGGGGTGGTCATAAAATCATTCAAAACCCTTACTTCAGTTTCTTGGAGCAGTTGAGTCCTGATGGAATTCAGCATTTTAATGGTTAGAGTGCACACCCTGATTTATAGAGATTTTCCAGAAGCCCCAAACCAAATAACATGGAATATTTCGGAACTGGCTATTTCTCTTCTAATGCTTCTCAAGTTAATATTGGAGAAAACAGTGGGGTTTGATAATACATTTGTGTGTGTGTGTTCAGCTTGATCTTAAAACAGGATTATTTAAAAAAAGGATTCTGCAGTTTCTATGCAGACTCCTACCAGATGAGTGTGGTATAACACTTGTTTTGTCATAAATACTTAGCCTTCTGCTATGTGATATTGAAAGCAACAGATTTTACTCAAACTGTGTAGTGCTAAGAACCAGGCTTATTTCTTCGCTGTAAGCTACATTCTGCATCTGGCAAAATGACATGGAAAATATTTACAGTAACAAGCTGCAGGCAGTAAGACTATAAACATTTTATTAGCCCACTACCAAATTACAGTGACACTGTCAATAATATAGTTTTTTGATTGCAGTTCAGATAATAAGACAATTTTTATTCTGCACTTGTTTAAATATTAACTACAGTGTTGGGGCTGGGCACAGAAAGCCTGACTCATGAGAAGGGATTTAGCTAGCTTTTAGATCAGATTTTATTAAACACAATATGGTGCTGTCTATTCATTTTTAACCCATCACACTTTTTCTCATTTTGCTGATAGACAATACCCCTCCTCTTGCTAATGGTTATTTTGCATCCACCAGGCCAGTTACTCATGGCTGAGAATTCATAAAATTCGTAAGACGTGATTCAGGAGTTATAAAGCTGTTGCAAAGTCTGTCTTGCTACTCATTCGTTTACAGGAAGCAATAGTGAAGCACATATTCTTTCTGATGGCTCTACCGCTATGAGAGACATTCCTTTTGCATCCTAGAAAGTTAATACATGAGCTACACCTCCTCTTTTTATCAGATTTGGCCTCTATGCATGATGAGAGGGGCAAAAAAAAATATTCCAGTCAAAATGCAGTGTTATAAACACAAGTAAAATACTGACTCTGGTATGCTTACATTAATGTAAAAGAAATCAAACAATGTTTTTTCATGTATTATGCAGATTTCCTTACACCTCTTGGCAAGAGGTTCTCTGGTTCAATTCTTGGCTGGAGTGCCTTCTGTGCAGAGTCTGCATGTCTGCCCTGCTGTTGTGTGGGTTTCCTCTGGGTGCTCCAGTTTCCTCCCACATCCCAAAGACATGCTGTAGGTGGATTGCACACTCTAAATTGTCCCTAGGTGTGTGTGTGTGTGTGTGTGTGTGTGTGTGTGTGTGTGTGTGTGTGTGTGTGTGTGTGTGTGTGCCTTCTGTGGAAGGTTGGGCGCTGGGCTGGCAACTTGACACTGTAAAACTCCACTGCCAATTGTTCTGCGGTCCATTGTTCCGCTGTGATGACCCCTAACTGGGAAGAGCCAAAAGGAGAAGAAGATGCAGATTTCCTCCTTCATTTTTAAAATTAGGAAGTTGCAATGTGGGGAAAATTATTCTAACAGGTAGTTGAAGTAATGTTTCTGCCTGCACAAAGGATAAATAAATTGGATTGCATTTATCGCAGACTCACTGAAATAACTTGCAAAGTTTATTTCCGTGCATTTCCATTAACTGAGGCATGCAAAGTATCTGGTCTGATTATATTAAGTTATGTTTTGTCTTGCACTGTTAGAAGGCTGCTACAAGAAAAGAAAATAACATACAAGATCATAAATGGAAGTGTGTTTCACATGTACGTTCTGTTTGGACTTTGGACAGAAGGAAACTGAGAAGATGGACAACAAAGCAACACTTATTTCCAAACATTTCTCCAGAGCTGGCAGCTAGTAAAGTAATATAAAAAGTACAGTATGTGGAGCAAAATGTTAAAGACATTATTGGGTCATTGATTGATATAGATGTGAAAAGAAACTCATCTTGAGGATTGTGTGCAAGAGTATCTTGAATTAACAGATGGAGAAAATAAGATATTCTGTCTCTAACAACTTAGCTCTGTTTCAAGTTATTTTGCTATTTATACTTGCCTGCATGGTAAGTGCTTATAACCAAAAATGACATTTTAATTCTTTCTACCCTTTTATGCTTTTCTAAGTATTTTGGTACTTTCTGTGATCTGATGCTTATTGGTGCATAAACTTTTCATGTTGTTTTCCTGGAAGGCTAGGGTCATGCCTGAAAAGGGGTCTGTATTAGATAATCGAACATTCAAAAGATCGACTGTCATATAATCCACACCATATGATCAAACTTTTAAATGTTTGAATATCTAATAAAAAATAAACTACACAAATAACCTACCTGAACGTTTAAACAGGGGGGCAAGTCCCCTGCACCCCCCCCCACTCTTTAAACATACCAACTCCGAGATCACACTACAGTACAGAAAAGGGAAATCTTCCCATTCCGTGCTGTATGGAGATCTCCGTTAAAACGTTTGAACTTTCAAAAATTCGATCCTGTCATATGACAGTCAAACTTTTGAAAGTTTGAACATCTAATTATAGATTCCTGAAAAGGGTATTTGAGTCAGTGTTCTTAGCCAGTCCACAAATGTTAGAGAAAGGAAACAGTGGCTGTCAACAGTTTCCATATGTCTGATTTGAAAACTGAATTGCTGCTCAGCTGCAGACTTAAAAGTTCAAAGAAGATAACATACTCTAGATTAGTTTATTAGGTATAAAGCCCATGTTCCCACTGTGTAAAGGGCTTTAACATCAATACTTTTAGACAGAGATTAAACAATGCAGAAAAATGTCTAATTATGATGCATTGTAGAATATTAATACAATAAAAAGGAACACATTCTACAAACAGCATCATTATAGATGTCTGTCAGATCCCTGGATGGTCAGTACAAAAAAAATTGAAGCAGACATAGCACTGATCAGTAGAAAGGGGTAGGCCATGGTAGTTCAGAAAGTAAGTCAAACTAGTAACATTTCTGGGTACTTTGGTATAAGATACTGCAAGTACATCAAAATGGAAGGGGGAAAGGAGTAAGACGGCATTGTTTATAACTGTACCTGGAAATTAATTACATGCCCCTAGGTTAGGTTGATTTAGTTTGTTGATTTGGAGAGGGGGTTTTAAACGAAACAACAAAATTAACTCTTGCTTTTGTCTCAGAGAACAATGGAGAAACTGTTGGGGCACAAATATTAAGTCTTGCATGAAAGAATGGTGTAGTTGAAAGTTGTTTAGGACCCATTATGAGTGTGAATCTGTTGAAGGTGATAATTGGAGTGATAGCAATGCATTCTTTCTGCACAGAATTTTCGGTCCTTAATAATTTAAATGATTCATTAAATGGCCTGACAGAGAGGTTGGACGCAGCAGGAGTGCTGAGGTGTGTGTGGAAGGAACAGAGTGATGGAATGAAAAATGAAAGTTTAAATAACTGCAATTTGAGAAAAAATAAGCAATATGATGACTATGAATGACAGCTGTAAGACACACTTGAGTTGATATTCGCTATTACCTCAAGCAGCTAATATTTTTATGCTACTCCTCCTGTGCCCTTGCTGTTAGCCAGTCCCAGAAGTCTAGAGTTTGAGTTGTTTATCCTCTCTAATAACTCATTAAATTTAAGTAGCACTCCTTCCATGGGAATTTCAAACCATATTTTAGCAGTCCGAACTCATCCTCCATTTTTGTTTTTATGCTGTATTACATCTAGAGAGATTTTTTTGTGCCTATATTATGTCATCCTTTTATCAACTATCCTCAAGAAATAACAGATTTATACCCCCTCCTTTCCTTTGTTCGGTGATCTCCATTCCCTTTATTGCCCTGTTTTTTCCTTTGCATCTTCACTACTGGTTTGATATCCTTTAACTCCATGTGAGCACAAGAAAACACTTGAGCATTTCATCTGTGGCCCAAGATGAATTCAGTAGAAAGGTTTTATAACCTGTTTGTTCTATTATTGTAATCATACCTCTGAACTGTCCAGGTTTTTGACTCGTATATTTGGTATATTTCTCATAAAATTGTGTTTTTCTGTCAAAGCACACTGACAACTCTTTGAGGACTTAAGTCAGAAAATAAAGGTAGTTGAGTTTCTGAGTTTCAGACTTCATAACCTTCAGTAAAGTCTTGCTAATGCAAAACTTGTTCTATCAACTTTCTAAGTTTATAAGCGCAATATATAAAAAGTGTCCCTATTTTTGGGCCTTTGTTCCCCCATTATTTGTGACTTTGTCCAGATTTCTTGCTCTGAGGTTGAGAGTATGGATTAATTCCATTGGGACACAGCTTAGCAATCACATACATCATGACTATATCTATTTCAGTTTTAGCTAATGGTTTCTTTCTGTTGTTAATATCTAATGGTTATTTTCTTGCTTGTTACTTTTTTAGGTCACTGCACCAGTTTGGCTTTCCAGTTTGGGGGTATTAGTGTCCAGGTAGAATACATTAGAATTCTCTGCATTAAACATCAGTTATCACATTTCATCCACTCTAATTTTTGACAGCATCATTTGAAGACTTTCCTCCCAAACCATCCTCCACTGCATATTGTATCTTCATGTATTACAGTTATACCATTGCTGGTAAGAATAGCAATAGCATATAAAATAAAGCTAAAATTACTTGTTTTCTGTTGAGCAGAGCTATCGGAAAATGCAGTTATTCTTTTTAAGCTTCTATTCGAATGTGTTCACTTATATTTCTGTTTTAATGTTTGTCACTTTAATACTGGAAGGAGCTGATATGACATCCACCAAAATGTGACTGGCATCATCTGTAATATGTGTTGCTCATCTCTTGGAAGTGTGGAATAAAATAATTTTTGTCTTTCTTTACATTTGTTAACTGGGAATGTGCAGTTGGGAACATAAGTTTTCAGTGGAATCCCACAAAGAAAATTTACAGTTCAACAGCTAATAAATGATGGTAAACATTGGCAAAGAAAAAAAAGATGAAAACAGGGAAATGTGTGTGTTTGTCTATGTATATGGATTTATTTATTTTATTTATTTTACATTTGTTAACCGGGCTAGTCTGACTGCATATATTTCCATTTTCAGCAGAGGCCCGGGGAGAAAAGCTCCACATATGGACATAAGAGATTTATAATGAGTACAAATAACAAGTTACAAATAACAAGTTACAGACTTGTAACACTTCAACCAATGCATCTTGATTACAAAAAGAAGGCAACTGGAAAACTAAAATACATTCCATTAAACATTAATACAACTTCTAGAACCTAATAAATAATAAGAGAGACCAGGGAAAAGAACTAAAACATTGAAACCTAAAACTAGATTACAAAGAAGTACACTACCTAGACTATCTAAATACTATCATCTTTAGCATAATTACATATTGTAGCATGAGAAGAGAGAGTAAAGGGACTGGAGTTAGCAAAAAAAAAAAAGCAGTAGAAGGGCAGTGAGTTGATAAAGATATAAGCTTCCTGGGAATAGGGTCAGAGACACAAGGAATAGGATTTGTGAGGAGAAGGAGGCAAGGTGGTGAAAGGCCAGTTAAGGGGGGGGGGGCGTAAGAAAAGGGAGAGGAGTGGTAGGTAAGGAATTAACATTTAATCAGGATTTGAACAGGGACACATCCAGTGGCTTTTCAGGTAGATTCTAAGTTTTTGTTTAAACAAAGTAGTAGATGCCATAGAAGTAAGTTCAGTAGGAAGTTGATTCCAGTGTTTACCCAAGGCATTTGAGAAGAGGGAGTCACCAGCTAGGTTATTAGATTTTGTCAAGGAAACTAGCAGTTTGTTTGATGAGCGGAGGGAGTTTAGATTAGAATATGTGGTTAAGAGGTTAGAAAGTGCAGGTGTATTTTGACTTTGGTATAGAGCTCTATGGACAACTGTAAGTTGGGAAAGAAGTAGCATGTTAGACAGTTCAAGCCAGTTAAGTTGCTGCAGATTTAAACAGTGATGTGTTCTAAAAGGCTTACCAGTAACAAATCTGGCTATGTTATTGTAGGTGGTTGATAGTTTGTGAAGATTGTTTTTTTTTTTTTTTTGAGGTTAGTGTAGTGTGGATGACCTTCAGTTCATCAAAATCACATAAAACCAAAAATTCACATACTCATGATGAAAACATTGAAATCTGATATCAGCGAAACTTAACTTTTAAAATCAAAACAGCTATTGCACATGTCACAAAGGAGTCTTATGAATGCAGATTGTGCTGTGCTTGTATAAAACAAATGGAATGGAGATCGTAGTGAGGATTGGGAAATTTACCCTTTTTCCCCAGTGTAGTGCAATCTCAGAGTTGGTATAGATCATTTGTAGGGGGCGTTAAGTTCCTTTTTTCTTTTTCATACATGTGTTAATATGTAAAATCTGTTCTGAGTGCAGTGTGATCAGCATTCATAAGACTCCTTTGTGACATGCACAAAAGCTGTTTCATTTTTCCAAGTTTTGGCATTAAGTTTCGCTGATGCAGGATTTCGATGTTTTTGTCTTGAGTATGTGAATTTTGGTTTTATGTCATTTCAATGAACTGAAGATAATCTGTGTGTATGTGTGTATATATATATATATATATATATATATATATATATATATATATATATATATATATATATATGGGTCCTAGTAACTTTGTTGAATGGTATGTAGGTCGATATCTGTTTAATCATCACACTTTGGTTGACAGATGAGATGATCGACAGGTGTGCGAGATCACCAAGGCCTAGGTAGGGGAATATACTCTTTTCTCTGGGTACTGTGCAATCTCAGAGTTAGAATATATAATCAGGAGGTGTGGAGAGTGCAGGGGGCTTGTCTTCCTGCAAAAAAATATTTTCTTTCTGTTTTTTTTCAAAGGTTTGCATGTACTGAGATTAATTCTCAGTCTAAGTAGCAGCATGTTGACATGCATAATGTTGGTCTATTTGTTATGACAGCATGCACTTCAACATAAATAGTATTCTATCATTTTAAGTAATTCCATATATATTTATGTATGTATTTTTGGGTCTATGTTAAATCATCGAACGCTTAAAAAAGCAAACGATTTATCAAACCCATGTAAGTGAAAGCTTGCAATCTCGAATGCTTAAAACAGCCATTTTTTTCCCAAGGGAAAAAAATCGATGTTCCACAAAAAAAAAAAAAAAAAATGCTAAAACATTACATAAAGTGGGGAGCTCCCCCCACACCCCCCTCCTTAAATACACCAACTCTGAGATTGCACTGCAGTCACAAAAACTCCAAAGTAATGGAAGCGGCCAAGTGATTTCTTTCCCAGGGAAAGAATTTGCTTATATGCCATTTCGCTATTTTGCCTTTTTGTGCTTTCAAGTTCGATCAAGATGCATTCAAAACAGTGCATCTTAGATCATTTAATAGGAACCCTGTATTTTTATAATCTGAACAATGCAAATGCCAAAATGTAGGCCATATTGCATAATAGCTTCTAACTTGTATTTTCCATTTCATGGAATAGCAGGTATAACTAACCAGTGAAAGAAAAAGTGTGTGTATATATTTATCTACACACACACACACACACACACACACACACACACACACACACACACACACATATATATATAAAATGGTTCCATGTCAGCTAATCATTCACATGAGTATAACCCATATGCTTGAGCCAAAAAAGCTTGAAAACTGAAATATTGAAGTTTGGAGATAATGACTCCTCAGTTGTATGGGATCAAGGCAAAGTGGGGATCGAATCATTGCTCTTTAACCCAGTGTGGTATGATTTCAGAGTTGGTTTATATAATTAGAGGGGTGTAAGGTACAAGAGGGCTTGTTCCTCTGCAAAAATGTGTGTTGTATTTTGTTTTAAATTTTTTTTTTATGTTTCAGTGACCATTTGGCTCAAGCATGTGGGTTATGCTTGTGAGCATTCAATTATTTGATCGGGAATCCTATATCTATCTATCTTTATATATATATATATATATATATATATATATAAAACAGATAAACTTTCTAGATGTACGTCTATCTTTTCAAGAATGTATCATCAAAACTAGTATATATAAAAAAAGTTGTTGGAAAAAAAGCCTTTTAGATTCAGTATGCATCCCAGTTATGTATTTGATAATACTGTAAAAGCTCAATTTCTACGCCTCTCACATTTAACTAGTGATGATGAGGTTTTTAATAATTCATCTAGATTTTTGATCAGCAGACTTGAGGACAGAGGTTATTCTAACAAGATCTGTAAGCAACAACTTGGTGCTGTTATTAATGATAGACAAGGGAATGGTAGACCCTATTTTTCAAATAGGAAACAATGGAATCAACATGTATCTACCAATATTAAATCAGGTGAATGTAGGATGTTGTTTCCTTATACTTCTGATAATAAGAATATCTTGCACATAATAAGAATTGGCATATCTTGCAGGCAGATGAAAATGTAGGATTGTAGGCCATCGCCCTGAAATAACTACAAAAATTGTTTATCTATAAGACTAACTATAAGAAATATTCTGTTGCCCAAATTCTGAAAACAAATTGTGTCTATTAAGTTGAACACATTGGGCGCTTATAGTTGCAGACATTGCAATACGTGTTCCATTATGCCCAATGATGGTTTGTTTATACATCCCAGCACAAATAGAAGATGCACAATGTTACATTATGCAGATTGTTCTACCCGTGATCTGGTCTATTTAGCCTTTTGTACTTCTCCCAAATTCTATGCTGGAAAAACAAATAGAACGCTAAGGGAGAGAGTCAGGGAGCAAATTTATAAAATTAATAAAAAGGATATTATTATCACAATGGCTAAATATATTGATGAAACAAGTTCCAGACACTTAAGTTTCTAGTTCTGGAAGTTATTAATGTGAACTTTGGTGTGTGATATGTGTTTGTTTTACATGGTTGGCTTTTCGAAAGTCAATCATATGGTTTGGCCATATGAAAGTCAACTTTCTGAAGAGTCAACCATGTAAAATAGACATATATATATATATATATATATATATATATATATATATATATATATATATATATAATATGGGCCTACCCCGACCCATTAAAATTACGTATATTTGAAATGTAATTTTGCGTCCTCATTTTTCCGGAAGTGCATTTATCCAAAAGTGCAATTTCACAAAAAATTGGAGTAATAAAAACCAACAGATGTGGTGGTTGTAGATCGCTGCACGGTGGGGATAAGGAAATATCTCCTTCCCCCACTGTAGTGTGATCTTGGAATTAGAATATACAAGTAATAGGGGTGTGGGGGTGCAGGGGGCCTTACTCGCCTAGTAAATATGTTTACTACTGTTTTTTTTGGGGGAAAGGGTTCATTGATGTTTTTTTTTGCGGAAGTGCATTTTCGGATAAATGCACTTTCGGAAAAACAGTTGCTAAATTATGTTTCAAAGAAACTTAATTTTGTTGATTCAACATAGACAGATAATATATATATATATATATATATATATATATATATATATATATATATATATATATATATTTATTATTTGACATTTATTAACAGTGATGGTCCAACTGGGCATAACCCTTTTTCAGTGGAGGCCCAGGGAGGAAGTCTGCACAAAAACAACAGTAAGAATACAATGAGATGCAGTGGAAGACAAATATTTATAAATTTAACAATATCAGCAGTAATAATATCGGCAGTAATAATATCATCATATAACTATATGTAAGGAGTTAGAAAAGATAACAGAGAAGCAAAAGGAAGGAAGCAGAGCTAGTGTAGGGGAGGAGGTCAAGTTGGATGATTACAGAGACAAGACCAGGTACTGTTAAGATGCAGTTTGTGTTTTCTTAATTTCATAAACATTGGAGATATTTCTCAAGGATAGAGGAAGTGTGTTCCAATGGGAGGCAAGAGAAGAGCTGAAGAGATACTGTCCAATAGATTTATTAGGTTTATACATTTGAAGCAGATGTTTATCAGAACTTCTGAGAGATCATGGGGGGGGGTGTAAAGTGAGAAGTTTTGAGAGACTAGGGTAGTTGTGGGGTTTATTCAGTATGGAATGAATAACTCAAAGTTAAGAAAATAAGAGTTTGTTAGGAAACTCTAACCAGTTAAGTGACTGAGCTAGGCAATGATGAGATTTGAATGACAGGTCGGCAGCAAATCTGGCTCCTTTATTATAGGTCGATTCTAATTTGGAAAGAGGAGACGACTGTAGATTAGTTAGGATTTGTGAGCCATAAAAGAGATTAGGAAGGAGGAAGGCATCGGCGAGTGAGATTCCAGTGTCAAGGGTGAGGAACCTTTTATTTCTATACAATAAATAAGCTTTTGGTGAGTTTTCTTAATACATTGATGTACATGTAAGTCAAATTTGAGCCGATCATCTATGGTCACACCAAGCAACTTAGTATGAGTTTCAGGGGTAAGGAAAGTATTATTTTGTGAGGAGATGGTAAATGATGATTTCAGATGGTAGAGTGATTTTGGGAGAAAGAGTTTTATTTTTTTGGGGGTTAACTCATTCCCTCCAGCTGTTTTGAGTGTGTACCTTTAACTCCCAGTGGGTGTGGCTTCAGCATTTAAAAAATAAAGTTTTCACCTTATATTTTTAACACGTACCCATTGACAGAGAAGATATATCAATACAATTGTGTTTGCCATCATGTATGCTTCAAGATAAAATTTTCTGATACTTTGTATGTAACATGGTTTTGGAATTATTAATGCAAATATGAGCAGGCAATATTTGACGCCTAGAGGCGCAGTAGGAGGTAACTGCAGAAACGCCTGGAGACGTCACTCGGCTGTAATGAGTTAAGAATGAGTTGATGGTTAGATAGCCAGGATTCAATAATGTTAAAGGATTTTTGTGCGATAGAGCTGCAGGGTTTTCAGCAAAAGAGAAGATAGTGGCGTCATCAGCAAACTGAATTAGGGAGGACTGGGGACAAGATTGGTATAGATGGTTAGTAAAAAAGAAGGAGACTTAGAACTGATCCTTGTGGAACACCCATATTAATAGGGAGAAAGGGAGAGAGAGTAGATAGCCATTTCACAGATTGCATCCTGTCAGTAAGGTAGCTGTTGAACCAAGAGATAGTAGAAGTGGATAAGTTCAGTTGGACTAGCTTGGAGAGGAGGAAGGAGTGTGAGACAGTGTCAATGGCTTTAGAAAGGTCTTAAAAGAGGCAGGACACAAGTTTATTATCTCTAGCTAGACAGAGTTTATAAGAGAAGACAGCAGTGTTTGTATTGTGGAAAGAACGAAAACCATGCTGGGTTGGAATAATCAGGTTTTCTTGGATAAGATAGGTTAAGATTTGTTTGTGAACACAATGTTCAAGAATTTTGGAAAGAGGAGAGAGAATTGCTATAGATCGATAATTAGAGTTCAATAGAATTCCCTCCCTTGTGGATGAGTATTAAGTGGGACTTTTTCCAAACAGTGAGGACAGTTGATTCTCTAATGGAGCGATTAATAAGGATAGTGACAGGACATGCTATGGAATAAGCTGCAAACTTGAGGAAGTGAGGAGGCAGTTTATCAGCAGAAGGTGAACATGGTTTTGGTTTAAGAAGCAGGTTTTTAATATTTTAGGAATTATTTTTAAAGAGAAGGGGGAGTTGTGTGGTTGAGATAGGTGGTAGGAGGTGAAAGATTAGGTGGGTAGGAAGTATGCATGAGCTTTACTGATGGTATCAGTGAAGTATACATTAGAAAGATGCTGTTTGAAGTGAAGTGTTATTAGGACATGGGTTAGGAGATGAAGGATTGCCAGCATGGATAATATGATTAACAGTGCTCCAGAATTGTTTTAGGGTTTCTAGATGAAGATGTTTGGTGAATGAGATAGAAGTTCTTCTTATCAATGATAATGTGCTTCTTAGTCAGATTATGAAGTTCCCTATATATTTGGAAATTAGATGGAGATTTTGTTTTGGTCCAGAGTTTCCATGCATTGTCTGTTTTATGAATAAGAAACAGTGTGAAGTTAGAAAGCCAAGGAGAACATTGAGATTTAACTCTGACAGATCTAGGAGGGGCAAGAGAATCAAGTGTGTTAAGGAAAATAGAATTAAATTGAAATACAGCATCATCCAAAGGAAGGAAAGAGAGAGAGGACCAATCAATAGCTTGAAGAGAGTTGTTAAAGATTTGAGGGTCAAAGTTAGCTTACAACATGCAATATCTTTGAGACTGACACTGAAGGGAGGAAAATCTTTGGATACACACAGGGCTGTGGTCACTTAGGGAGTCTGGGAGAGATTCGGGATAGTGATAGAGGTGAGGATTAGACACAAGAATCCAATCAATGTGATGGAACTGGTGTTAGTAGGCTTTTGATGAAAAGTAGTAGTAGAGACAAGTTGAGTGTAACCATATAGGTTTAGACTAGATGCAGGAGAGTTAGAGCAGATGGTAAACCAAATAATATTAACATAAAGTATTATGGTCTCATTGGATAAGTTATCAGACATCCAATGAAGAATCTCTTTTAATAAGGGAATATTATTTCCAGGGGGAATACAGATGGAAACAATTGCTAAGGTTTTGTGTTTAAATTTGTAGTCAGCAATGGTAAGTTCAGCTGGGTGAAAAGAGGGATGAGGTATGAAAGAGGGGGTTAAGGTCAGGAGATCAGAGTATAAAATGGCAACACCTCTGCCTTTTTTATATGTTCTGTCATGCCGTATAATGTTGTAACCAGAAGGAAGAAATTTTTTGTCATTGTTGTTTGATTTTAGCCATGTTTTGGACAGACTAACAATGTTTGGAGAATATTGGTGCATCCAAGAGTGAAAGTCTGATGTTTTATTGAGGATGCTGTGAATATTAATGGATTAAAAGGTTAGAGCTTTGGAGTTAGGGTTTTGTGAGTACAAGGTAGTTTGATAGCCAGAGGAAGTAGAGGATGAGTTAATACTGGGACCTGGGTTAGGATAGGTGTCCCCTGAGAGTAGCAGAGTATTGAAAAGGTGAAAAAGAAGAGTAATAAAGGGAGAGAAACAGTAGATTTTATTTTGGTTCTATCAAGTGGAGAGGTCAAAAGAGAAAGTTTGATTTTAGGGAGAGTAAAGTCAGAGTAAGAAAAGAGAGAGGAAGATATGATTGAGGAGTAATGAGTTAAAGAAACTGAAGTGTAGTGAGAAGTGGGAAAACAATGTTGCAAATACACCTGATTGTGATAAGAGGTTAGGGTGTAAAGGTGAATAAGAATAAAGGATATAAGGAGAGAGAGGGAAGAGGAGATAAAAAGGAAGAGAGAATCATAGTATAATGAAATGGGAGGGTAAATCCAGAGACTAGTGTGTGTGTGGAGGGTGTGAGAATGTAAAATAGGAAGACATATAGAGGGGAGTAAATAGATTGAGGAGAAAGGAGTAATATGAGAAGTTATAGGAGGGGCTTGTGAAATAGCAAAAGAACAAGATAGGGTAATGTGTAAAGGAAGTGAGGGGGGGAGGGTGGAGCTAGGAAGGTTGACCATAAATTGATTAGGGGTGGGTGAAATTGGGGGTAGGGTAGTGGAGCGAAGTGAGCCCAAGCGCATTGGGTAGAATCCAGTAGAAAAGTAAAAGCTTCAGAAACAATCGGCAAAGAAAAGGTACCATCACCAGAAACTACTCTCATACTGCATATAACATCACACAGTGTAAATAAGAGTAGCAGGTTCACCCTAAATCAAGAAAAATGTTCAGGTAAGAAGACAAACAAATTAACAAGAGAGAAGCAGTCTACAGCTGAGCCACAACATAATGCAGATAGCTGAAAGTATAAATGTCGTCCAGAGTCAATAAATTAGACAGGGGAAGTGTAACAGAGATCGGAGGGAACATCTAATAATAGTGCCAAACTTGAGTAGGAAATGCAGTACATAGAGTGAATATGACTCGCAGTGCAATACAACAAGTGCAAAAAGGAAAAGCAGTTTAAAGGGAAAGGATTATACCATGTAATTAAAGCAGAAGGGAGGGAGCACTATAGAAAGCGACTCGGCAATTGTGCACACCTCACAACGTCTTACAGCAAGTAAATCAACAAAAAAACAAAAATAGCTTAAAATGAACTCCTGAAGGAGAGTGTACATTTATCTAAAGGGACTCCTTTGCCAGGAATGCAACTAATGGAGTAGGGGAAGAAAGCTGCACTTTTAAAGAAACTGTAGGCACCCAGGATCCAAATAAAGCTGAAAAAGAAAAAAAAAGCACAAAAGTAGTAGCAAGAGCTAGGCAGGAAATAAATGCTTTTAAAAGAATGTTTTTCACAGTATACTATCTAGAGACCAAAAATATCATCCAGACAGTAGTATAATTACAAACATTAAACTAAGCTAATAGGATATTAAAATAAAACTAAGCAGTTTACAACAAAAGTAACAGCAAAGATTATTACCTATACAAAAGACAGTAGCGTCAATGTAAGCAAGCATGCAATGACCAAATAGGTCGAGCAGCGTGTTGACATAGATATTAACACAGCATAAAAAACTGTACTACAACAGTAAAAATATGTATTTTTCCAGGTATATGACACTTATCTCAATATAGTGAAAAAGTGCTGACAATTAAAACATGAATATTATGGAGTGCACACTGTCCGAGGACTACAGCATGGCATTCAGAGTAAATTACTTTTTTAAAAAGACATGTATTATACATAGACATATAGACATTTTTGGTATGAGATCACAAACAGTGGTGATAGGAAGAACGGGAGTTTGCCCTTTCCCCTCTGTACACAAATCCTGGAGTTGGTTTATATAATTACCAGGCGGTGTGGGGTGTGCATGTGGGCTTCTTCCCCACCCCCCTGTAAAAGAGAAACTTTTTTAATATTTTTATCCAGACCAGTTATTGTCATTCATCTTCATGTTGATTACATGAGTATATCTGATTACTCTGTTTTCTGTTGCCTGTGATAAACCACAAGTTTATGTATTTCCTTCCTTCCTTTTGATTGAAATAATGTTTGTAATAACTAAATCTTGTTTGCTACTACTAAAACATATTTGTTAAAAATGACATTGTTTGTTGCAGCTAAAATACTGTTACTACATTGTTTTAACATACCCTGGGCAGAACTTGCAAATGATCCACCTATAATTGGCATTCTACCCCAGTAACCATAATTAAATAAATAAAAGTACATACAGTATAACGGTGTTTAATAGCGCAAAAATGTTTCTGGTACATAACACAAGCACCTAGGCTAGAGAAAGGCTCTGCTGCATTATAAATGTGGATTTTAAATGAGTCTCTCTGAAGTGCCTGATAATGTCAAATCCAAGACCATAGCAGTGGTGGTGGTGTTTTTTTTTTATTTCTCCAGATTTTTAGGGTTTCTAATACAGTCACAGGAATTGACCCACCTTCCTAAGGTGGTAGAATTACGTTCATGTAATTATTGCTTATTCAGTTATTGATGTTTGCCAATAGTGTCGTCCTCTGCACCCAAAGTATATTTAGAATTTCCCCCTTCTGTAGTTCATACTGACTTACCAGTATTGATAGCGTAGATAAGTATGCTTGAAAATTCAGTTTATAATAATAGCTCCTACTACTGTTGGAACTATTTTGGGTGTCTCTATTCCATCCTGATATTCTATAGTTTTTTGTCCCTCTATACACAGTAATTAATGTTAATTTTTTCTGCTATAGTATGTGTAGTTCTTGTATCAATTTTTCTGTACACAATCCCCAGTAGAACAATTTTGTTTCATTGTTCTTTTCAATTTACGGACTTCCTCAGTCATGACCACATCACAGTAGCAACAAGATGTGCAACAATTTCTAGTTCTGTACTACAAAACCTACATTTATCTGTATCTGTCACTTTCTATAGATGTAAACGTGTATGCAGTCTACTGCTTGAGCTGACATTTTTAAACTTTCAGTTTTAGTGAATGGTTAAGAGAAGGTGAATTTAATCATATGGTGATCATGTCCCCCCACCAGCAGTTCTCTATACCTGCCACTATAATTGTGTGCTTTCCAGTTTTCTTTCCTCCTCTTTTGGTCATGACCTTTATATTACTGTTTTTTTCTCACCAGTTTTGATTTAATTTCCATGCCTGCCCCTTTTCAAAATGTCTCCTTTAATCTAACCACTTGTTCTTTCTTGTTTTTTTTTTTTCTTTATGTTCTTGGATTTCTAATAGTTACAGGAATGGACCGCATTCCTGAGTCATGGGACAAATGAAGATGATTTAATTAGTATCAAGCCGGCTATTGACATTTGCCAAGATATCTGTCTTTTCTCAACCCTTGTAATTTATCCAGAATTGTCTCCTCCTACAGTTCATGTGAGTTTACATGTATTGGTAGTGATACCTCTCAACTCTACAGGTTTCACAGAATATCCTGATTTTGCCTCATATTTTTGTCTTTCTCATAAAATTGTGGTTTCCTGGAAAATCATTTACAAGTCATTCAGTGCTGAAGTCAGAAAATGACGACAGACATTTGATTTTCAGACGTCTTGCCCTTCAGGAAATTCATGCTAATGCAAAACGTGTTGTTCTATCAACTTTTAAGTCTGTAACAGCAATATTTAAAAAGCGTCCCTATTTTTTGGCCTTTGCCCCTCCATTATTTATGGCTTTGTTCAGATTTCTTGCTCTAAGGGGTTTAGTGGTATGTTGGTAGTATATTTTGGTGTGCTTTAAAATTATTTTATTAGGCATATTACCCTTCCTACCAGGGCAGGATCCAGTAAAAATTGACCAAGGCACCTGGCTAGGGGGCCTGAACAGACTTTTTTTTTATTGTAAAAAGAAAAATACCACCTACCTGCATTATGATCACCCTAAATTTATCACTTGGGTCAGCTGTCCAGAAGTGCTTCCGCAGAGTGGGGGATTTGATTTAACACAACATACGGACATATTTAGCACTGCAAGATACAGCACATACTGCAATTGATATTAGCATTTTTGCAGAGAGAGAATATTGTAGTAGAAGAGATACTTTGCAGAGATAGAATTTGTAGATCAGACAGTGTGAAAATAGGAGATTTGAAGAGGCTGAGATTGATTGTAGCTTCACAAGGAGTGAGTCTTTGTGTTTTTTTATGGTGCATGTAGGAACTGGACTTTTCAGTAAGTGGGAGATTGAGGTTTTACAGGTGTCTCTGTGTCTGAGATTCCTCATGCATATATATGTGTATATTCTTCAAGTAATGCATTTGGATTTGCAGACTGCACTGCCTCCTGCTGTATGGGTTTACAGAATGATTCCTACTACATATGGGATTGGGATTCTTTCATGCCCCTCCAGGCTGCAAAAAAATCAGATAAGGTGGGGATTACAATTAGTAATGCACCTGTCTGAGTTATTCTTATTCAGAAAATATGAAGTCCTCGGAGCACTGTCTGTGTCAAACATTGCCCACTTGATTACAAGAAGCATCTTATTAAGTGTTCAGTCTTAATTCACTGCACTAACTGCCTGATCATCCTTAACATGTTTGTTTTCTGAGAAATCACTGATGCTGACAGTCAGACAATAATACTAGTCACTAGTGTTTCATAGTTCAGAAAATGCACTGTAAGTTAGAGTTGTCTCACACGTATGGCTCTGGCCTATTAACCTGCTTCCTGTAGGTAAAGTGCAGGGTTTGAATCCTCCTACCTCCATAAGCCTGCTGTGCGCCAGAGAGCGAGTAACGCTGATGTTGCTCTTGTTAATCCTTAAAAGGAGACACCATGCACAGTGAGTTTATCTGGATAGCAAATGGATAAAATAAAAGGGTATTTAAACTAAGGGCCTTTGTTCCCTCATTGTTTTTGGCATTGTCTAGAATTCTTGAGAGAAAGAAGTTGAGATGTATTTTTCCATTTCATGCAAGAGCTATGACTTTCTGTCAAACTGTAGTGAATAATATCCATTAAATAGATAGGCATGAGTTTCAGACTTTGCAGCCTTCAGGAAATGCTTTCTAATGCAAAGCTTTTTATTCTAACAACTTTCTAAGTATGTAAGAGGAGCACTTTAAATTTTTTCCTATTTTTTGGGTGGTTGTCTCTGATTTGAGCTAAGACGTTGACAGGGCAGAGTGAGGTTGCAGTTGTTTCCACTGTATTGTTTTGACAGCCATGAGTTGAGACACATTTCTGGCCCATTATGAATGTATTCATTCACTCATTCTCAAGCAGATATCTGAAGTGTACAGTCATGAAAGTAGATGCAATTGATGGCTGTACATGTGCATATAAATAACGTAACACACAGTAATTATGGTTTAAAGGAAATAACTGATTGTAGTAAACAGGAACATCATATTACCCATGTTCTTAGAGTACAATTCTTGGTTTCCTTCCTTTGTTCACAGCTGTCAGTGTGTTTATTATTTGGCTGTGAATAAACTGGACAGCATGAAGTCTGAGTTTAATGTTAATATTTTAATTGTGTATACATATTTATAATCTTTTTTGCAGGCACATAGGTGTGAAATGCACTTTGTTGAGCTGCAACAGTTTGTCTGGTTTAATCCAGATGAGTAGGATTATGAACTACATCTGTAGTGCAGGTTTTCATTCCCTCAGCCTTCAGTTATTTACTGTGTCTCTCTGACCAAGTCCATTCACTAGACAATGCACCTAGGCTGCCCCTAAAAAGGGACACATTCATCCAGTGGGCTAGTATACTTTATCTATAGACTTTGTTAGCAAATGTGTTGCACATTTCTCTCTTGAATTCCTGCACCCTTCTCATAGACACTAAATACTGCTTCACTTTGCTGTTTGACTGTAAGCCTCAGCACATATCTTGTAATTTAATGGATTGCTAGATGCATTTTCAATTGATGTGAGTTTCAAGGGAAGAGTTGTTTCCTATTGCTCATGCTAAATCTATTTTCAATATGTGGCTGTTCTGTTTTGTTTATCAAATGACTGTGAATGTTTTTTGCTGAAAATGTAAATTTAAAAATGAAAAGTGTTAAAATCAAACTGTCCTCTTGGTTAACTAAACAACGCAAAGCAACTATTACAACTTAGAGGTAAAGCTACAAACCTAATATGAAACATGCTTTCAACAATATAGTCAAAGAACCATAGTAAACAATGCATAAAGCAAGGCAAAAAAAACTTATTATACCATGCCCAACCAGCAACTCCCAAATCTTTGTATCACAGTTTAACTCAAATGTTATGTATATAGTACCCTCTCTCCTGCAAAACAAAACTAATACAAATCAGCTAATCCCATTTGTTATTGAAGCCACAACAAGCCTTCATACTCACTATAGTGCTAACATCTACAATTAAAAAATAGCTATGCACCCTGAAGACAACAACCACTGCCACTGACCAACTTCCATCTGAATCCTTCAAACTTACTGCAGATAACTTTGAATACGCTTTCTCAATTGTATAAACTGCAATATCCAAGGAAAAAATATGTCCCTATGTTATGGAAAAAATCCTGTATAATAACCCTCCATAAAGGCAGCTCACAAACTATAGACTGATTGCCATTCTCTCACCCTTATCTGAAGTCTTAGGAAAAATGTATTCACCTTCAACTTACTGTATATATTACTCTTCATAACCTCCTCTCGCCCTCGTATCATGGTTTCAGACCCTATCACAGTGCAACCACTGCCCTTCTAAAGTTCACAGATATGATAAATCACACTAGAAAGTAGGGTCTTCTAACCTTAGCCCTATTTTTGGACCTATCCAAGGCATTCCATGCAGTCATCAAATACTGCAAACTAAACTCTCTTCCTATAGGCTGTCATCCTCAATTAACTGTTTTTTTTTGTTACCTCACTAATAAGTCCCAATCAGTGAAATAGCAAGAATTATCACCTTTCCATACAATATCTGCTGGAGTCCCACAAGGTTCCATCCTATGACCACTATGCTTTAACTGATCAATGACCTAAGCACAATAGCCAAAGAGGTCACCATAATACAATACACTGATGACTCCACTCTATTTGCTGCTAGGACACTACTTCTGCTCTAAACACTTGCCCAGAAACCCTTCTCCTCCACAGAAGCTTGGCTTGACAATTCACAACTCCTCTTCAAATTCAATTTAAATAAACTACTACCATTCACTCCCAACTCTATCCCCCCCTCAAAAAAATGTCTTTAATATACTGCCATCCAGAAAGACCAATATAGAACTCGTATCCCACACCAAACTAATAGGTAATACCATAGATGTTCACCTGAAATATAATCTCCACCTTCAGCAAACCATCAAGAAGACTCATTAAAAGTTAGGCTGCCTCTGTAGAGTAAAAAGCTATCTTACTGACTTTGCTAGACAAAGAATAGTATCTTTTCTACTCCCTGCCTTATTAAATGCCCCTCTTATCCAAACCAATTTCAACTTCTCTCTATCAGCCAAATAAGAACAGAGCTACAATAAAGTAGTCTAATTCACAACCAATAATATAGATCATGCCACTGCCTCTGTAAAAAAATAAATAAATAAACTGGCTAAAAGTAAATAATTCTCTATTGTACTTGCAGTTGATTACAACCTTCAAAGTACTGCACAACCCTGAAAGATTCCCATCTCTTCACTCCATCCTTCAACCTTACAGTACTAAGAGACATCTCTGCGCCACTGCCTAATTATTACTCTCCATAACTGAACTTAACCACAATGCAGGATGCTTCTTGTATTCACCCTGCATTACTAACAAGTGGAATGCCTTTCCACTCTAAGAACAGCATGCAACCCAAAAGATAAATAGGTCTGCAGCTGCGCCAACCCTGATTATACTCATATTAATGCTAATATAAATCTCTGCCAAAACACAGTGCTACACGAAAGTTAACGTACTATTATCACATCTATAACCTTCTTTATCAACTCTTCTCTTTTCTCTTCCTTGTACTTCTTCCCCACCTTCATTTCTTTGAGCTGATCTAATTCTTATTTTTTTTCATATACAACTCATGTAACTGTTTAATCAAATGTGTTTGTAAATGATGTACCTGGTGTCAAAGATGTCTGAATAATGGAACTGTTGTTCATGAATGAAACTGACTGTAAATGATGCAACAATGCAAATGATGATCATGATGTCGACATACTGGAGCTTTTCTCCGTGGGACTCAGCTGAAAAAGGGTATTTCTCAGTTAGACTATCACAGTAAACAAATGTAAACGAATAGAGAAGGGAATATTTCAGTGTTGTGCAGTACTTTGAAGGTTGGGCGGTGCAGTGGTGCAGCAGTTAACGTTGTCGCCTCACAGCAAGAGGTTAAACTGTTAAAAACTGATGTTATGATGTCATTGCTTATTCATGACTATTTAAATTGCATAGTGTTTTTACAATGTGTCTGACAAAGTTCCTTCATTGCAAGTGGACGAAAGCTCTCACATTAAAAATCTTCAGTAATTTATCATTGCAAAGGAGTGGTGTTTTATCTTCTGAATATTTTTTCTGTTCACAGCAAGAGGTTCTCTGGTTCGATTCTCGGCTGGGGTGTCTTCTGTGTGGAGTTTGCATGTTCTCCCTGCATTCGTGTGTGTTTCCTCTGGGTACTCCAGTTTCCTCCCACAATCCAAAGACATGCATCTGGAGAATTTCTCCCTAGGCCTCTGCTGAAAATAGGCTCTGTCCTAGTCGGACTTTCCCAGTCAACAAAATAACTAACTAAATACCAATGAATAAATAAATGTGAAATAAGTTTTAAATTAATTGTGCATCTGAGATCATTGTAAATGTAAAAAAAAAAAAAAAAAAGCGAAAGAAATAATAAGCTCACTGGCAGGTTTGTACACTGTTTTATTGCAAATGAGGGAGACAGCCAAGTAATGGGATACTGGTATGGCTGGGGGGGATATTCCATTGCTCAAGGGTCTCCATTTGACCATGATCCACCTCTGCTTCCTACTACTATTGGGATTAAAGGGTGTCATTACTCCATACTGTTCTACTTTCTTCTTGCATATCCTGGTATTTTATGGCTTTATTAGTATGCAGCACATGACGATCGCTAGGCACAGCTATTTCGATTATTACTGATGCTTTTCTCATTTTTTTCTTTGATTGCTATATCTGTTTTACTTGCTTCTACCTTCTTAACTGCTGGCATTGGAGGATCACATGTTATCAGTACTTCATTTTCAGCAATTGTTTATGGCTCATGTTTCCAGTGCTACTCAGCTATTTGTACGTTGTCATGCTGACCCTTTGCAGCAGTCTTGCCACATTGTTATGCCTTTCTGTATACAGACCCTCAGCCATGAGTATATTGCAACCAGCAACAAGATGTGCAAGTGTTCCTAGTTGTTGTTCTGCATTACAGAACCTATCTCCTACTTTCTGTAGCCTTTGTAATCCAACAGGCACATAGTCCACAAACTAGCTACCATTATTAACCTTCCATCTTTTGGTTATAATTCACCTTTCCTAATCTATTTGTGCATGAAATCTTGATCAACATGTGGTAGTTCTGGGGTTTTCTGTTTGTTCCACTGTAATTGTGGACTTTCCAATTTTCTTTTCCTCCGGTTATGTTCTTTGTATTAAGTCTTTTGGCACCTTTTGTGGCCGCCTGATTTGTCTGCATCTGGTCTGACTTTTAGTGATGCTTCTTTCCTAAATGCTGCTTTTACTCTGTGCAATGATATCATCTTAGCCTTGTTTTCTTCATAGTTTACAGCATTCGCTCTATTTGGGTCTAATGATAAAAATATGTACGCAGTCCCATGACTGCAGACCTATACATATAGTCTGTTTGTAAGAGGCCCAAACCTTCAGATTGAGCGATATATAAACTTGTCATGCACTGCTGTTTATATACTGTTCGATAGGCAGGAAGTTGTTTTTTTGTTTTATTGTCCAACTGATCCAGTACTTTTACAGCTAGCCAATCCCACCAAAGCTGATAGAACAGAAAGAGTCAGTGAAAAAAAAGTGATACTTCCTGCTTTTGTGGCTTGCAATGAAGCAATCCATCCTACAGTAATCTTACTCAATGTTGTTGCTGAGGCTGAGAGCAGATTTATGATAAGGCACCCTGAATTACAGTTACCACCCATCTCGTTGTCAGTGGGACACTGATGGGTTGAGCCTTGTTATCCCGTCGCCTTCACTGTCAAGCAGTGGGACTTTAAAATTCCCTTTTTCTGATACATGCTGAATTGCTGTGGAAAAGCTGAAAATCCCTTCCATTTTTTCCACGGCAATGTGGTTACATCACCAACCCAAACCTGCAGGCAGAGTTATTCCCTGTTAGGTCCGGGTGGTGTAAATTATGCATCAATTGGCTGCAAGGATTGAAGGGGGCAGAGATTCCACTGGGAAGAGCCCTACAAAGGTCGCAGCTGTAGATCGGTTTTGTATTGGCGCTTCTACAGCTGCTATTTGATTTTTAAGGACTGAGATTATTTGCCAGCTATCGAGGAAGTCAGCCAGCCATCCATCCATCTAGGAAGTCGGCCAGCCATCCATCTAGGAAGTCAGACGGTCATCCATCCATCCACCTACGAAGTCAGCCAGCGATCCATCCATCCATCCATCTAGGAAGTCAGCCAGCCAGACATCCCTCTAGGATGCCAGCCAGCCACTCCAGTAGGCAGGGAGCCAGCTAGCCCAGCGAAGACTGTGATAGTGGTAAGTACAACAGTCAATAGTATGTTGTGGCTCTAGTTATTTAAAATGGGAATATTGTGCTTTATTTAAATTTAATTGTTTAATGTTTAGAGGTAAACAGGGGTGCAGTACACAGTATTTAAATCTGTGCAGTGGTTATTTTGAGATTTTCAAGTAGTAGTTTTTCAAGGTATAAAAATTGTGTGTGTGTGTGTATGTCTATGTAATTATAATTGTGGTTGTTTGGGTATGATTTGGAAGCATTACTTTTTAAAGGCTGAAACGTGTGTATAGAAGTTTTGTTTATTTCTGGTAGGGGGCAGTCTTAAAGATAAATGCAGTGATATTTCTATTGTGGCTTTTTCAGGGTACTTTCTGTTTACAGAAAAAAATGTTCGAGGATAGTTTGCACTTTTTCATGTGGCAATGTGTACAATTTAATGCTGTTTTCAAGAATTTAGGATGTACTGTTTGGATAATTTTTCCTGTTCTTGCATGTCAATGTGCATGTGGTATAATTCTACCTTTTGTGGGGGAATGTTCATAGGTAACTTCATGCATTTATTATTCTAGTAGGTGCATGTTGCCAACTTGCCTTAGCTGTATCAAGATAGCTTTCATTTATAGTTGTAAATGTGTGTATTTTATTATTTATGCTGTCTTTAAGGTTAAAATGTCCTGCTTTGCTTGTAATGTGAATATGGGTGTGCTGCTTTTACTTGGGTCTGTTTATTGCATCGTTGTGCTGGGTAAATTACTGTTAAAGGTTTATTTTTATTTCACTTAATTGCTATGTATTGAGGTAAAAGTGGTCCATTGGGTCTGCTGTGCATTGTAGTTTATTTTAGCTGCTCTTGCAAGAAGTACATTTAAAAGGTAAAATGTTTATGTACTTTTTCCTTTTTTTGTGGATGCATGTTCAGAAGTTAATGCAGTGCATTTGGGATTGTGCTAAAACATGTCATCTTTTCAGGATAGTTTGCTTTTGTAAGTAGCGAAGTTTGTATTTTGTTTTTAGTGATGTCTTCAATAAATTTACAATGTGCTGCTTTCATTATAATCCGATTACAGCCAGTGCTGCTGTTGAGCCTGTTCATTAATAGATCATTGTGCTGTGTAAATTAGTGCTATATGTTTATTTCTTTTTTCTTAACTGCTGTGGTCAAAAGGTAAATCGGCTCTATGGTGTCTGCTGTGCATTCTCATCCATTTTAGAGTGACTTTTTGGTACAGTGAAAATGTGTTTAACTTTATTTTCTTGAGGGGTGGGGGCATGTTCGGCAGTAAAAATAATGCATTTTGTTTTCTACAAACTGTGTTAATGTCAAAGTTTTCAATGGCCAAAATACCTCCTAGATTACCTCGTTTACTATTTTACCTTTTTTAAATGGTTTGTAATATTAATTCTCTTCTGCTCCATTCCTCAGGTCTTTCATATGCCAGTGTTTTTCAAACCAGTTCTTTCATATGCCAATATTTTTCAGACCAGTTCTTTTATATGCCAATATTTTTCAGGCCAGTTCTTTCATATGCCAATGTTTTGCAAGCCAGTTCTTTAATGTGCCAGTGTTTGTAGCCAGTTATTTTGCATGCCAGTGTTTGTAGCCAGTTCTTTCAAGTGCCAGTGTCTGTATTCATCCATCTAAAACCCCTTTTTCCATATTTGCACATGGGGCCATCAGGATGTCAGTTAACTGTGGCCATCATCTAGAGCCAAGGCCAGTTTGTTCTCAGGTCTTCAGTGAATCTAGATCAAAGAACATTAAAATGCTTCATGTTTCATATGCCAATGTTTTTATGATTATCAGGTGCCAGTCTTTTTCAAACCAATGATTTCACGTGCCAGTGTTTCTAGCCAGTTCATTCGTGCATGCTCCTAACACAGTTCTGCTAAATATGTCTCTCATGAGCCGAGTACAGATTCAAGAATGAAAAGATCAGCAGCTTCATCACAGTCAACCAGCGACAAGAGAATGTACAAGTGGCAGGATGTTTGGAAAATGGAATTCGACTGGATCGAGAGATGCAGTGATGTAAAAGCATTCTGCAGGTACTGCAAGAAAGAATTCCTAGTGACCCACGATTGGAGAAACAATGCCGTACAACATGAGATAACTGAACAACATAAGACTGCTATTCTTCAAGCAAAATCCAGTCACCTGATGACAAAGTAGGTGAGGAACACAAACATTGAGGGACCAGAACTTAGGATCCTTGCAGCAGAAGCGTTTGAGGTGTTCCATGCCAAGAAAAATATTTCCTACAACAGTTTGGACAGTGCAGTAAAGTTGGACAGCCAGTTTTACAGCGAGTCAGACATTGCAAAGAAACTATCTTGTGGAAGAACAAAGGCTGAAGCCATTATAGAAAATGTTTTGGGAATGCACTCATTGGAATGACTCCTACATGACTTTCAAAAACCAGGCACTTCATATGCAGCTTCATCGGATGCTTCCAACAAAGGGGAACATAAAATTATTTCCACTTGTTGTGAGATATTTTTATAAAGAAGTGGTGGTGAATAGCCTTTTGGACTTCTATGAAGACCCTGATGAATCTGCCCAGTCATATCACAACAGAGTTCGAACATTATGGAAAGGCACTCCTTGCCCTGGAACAGCATTTCAGCATTTGGGACTGATAATGCCAGTGTGAACTATGGGAAGAAATCTGGTGTGTATACCAGATTAAAAGAAAAGTGCCCATCACTCCAGAAGGCTAACTGTATTGCCCACATCATTCACACTGCAGCACAACTACCATATGATGTGGCAGTATTTGTAATGAAACTTTTCAGCCATTTCTCTGGCTCTGCCACAAGGACCAGAGACTTGAAAGATGACTGAGTTTTGTGGCATGGAATTTGAGAGTCTATTAAGACATGTGACAACAAGGTGGCTGTCAATACTGCTAGCCATTGAAAGAATAGTGAAAAACCTCCCAGTGCTCCAGTCCTATTTCCTCTCCAGGGAGAAGAGGAGACCCCCTGGCAGACATGGCGGTACTTTTCAGCTAATGAGCACAGTGAGAATGCATTGCCCATGCTGCCCCAGTACTATTTGCACTTTGTCAGTGTTATCATTGTGGATTTCAATGAACATATAAGTACATTAGAAAAATCAGCACTTACTGCCATAGAAACACTTCTTCTCTGAAGCAAAAACTGCAAGCAAGAGCTGAAGCTGCTTTCTTTGGAGGAAAATGTAGGGCACTTATGAACACATTAGACAGCACTTCTGCTAACAAACTGAAAAGAGACTTCATTGTGTTCTTGGAGACAGCAGTAAAGTACTTAGAACAGTCGTTTTGATTATACTGAAAACAACTACTTCTTTACACTGTCTAAATTATCTCTGAGCCCTTTGTTTTCAGTGACATATTCAGTGTGACCACTGCCTTGAGTCTTCAGGATGTAGATGAAGACCATATTTTCAGGGACTACTTGGCAATTAGGCCCTTTCTCGAACAGTTTTGTACCGCAAGCTTGACCGCAGAAGAAAAGGGGCTGAAGCTTTTCAGAGAAGGGCCTGAGGTGACTGCACTATATCCGGTAATTGCTAGGGTATTATCTATACCAACATCAAATGCATTTGCAGAAAGAGTTTTTTCTTTGGTGAAAAGTAAATGGACAGATGTGCAAAACCGATGTAGTGTGGACTTGTTAAAAGCCAAACTAATGATGACTATAAATTACCGGATGAAATGTAGTGACATTTATTCAAATATTGTATCAAACCAGGCCCTTCTTAAAAATCAATAAAATCAAATGCAAAATACACTTTAAAAAAAAGTGATTTAGTGTACTAGTGTGCAGTATGTAGTTTTGTTTTTCTTTGCTTTAGCTTTAATTTGCAATAAAAACAGTCAATTATATACATTTAGCTTGTGTTTGTTATGTAGATTTTTTAGTTTTCTTTCAAAATAGTCATGGTTGGTTTATGAAGGATTGTTTTACTTTTTTTTTTAAATAAACAATTGTCTGTTTAATGAGTAGTGTGTTTTTTCCTTTAAAGTTTACTTACTTCTACAACTGAGTAATGTGTTTGCTTCACTTCATTTAAATGGTTTGTGAGTTTTTAGTATTCAGTGTTGTACCCATAACTGTAATAATGCATCTCCTTTAACACGTCTAGTGATGTCATGGTGGGGATGTGGCCAGTGTCATACTGACCACACATGTCCCACTTTGGCCTTGTTAAAAGGTAGCAACCCTACCTTGAAAAAAGTAAAGATTGAAATAAGTTTGTAACAGCAGTATCAGTAGAACAATCTAGCATTATGGTTGAGAAGTGGCGTTTTCATTTACAGTGATTTTGGTTAGTCTCCAAAATCAGAGTTGATACATGTTGTTGACTCTGGCTGTCAATAACCAATGTTTGGTGCACTGAACCTTATTGGAGGAGTCTTGGTGCACTGAACCTCATTGGAGGAGTGATCAAAGGAGGTAATAAGTTATGATAGGTACTGATTCTGAGCAGGACCTATGCTATGATCATGGAGCAAGTCCACACAAATAGTCTAAATTGTATTTAGCAGAGAAAATAACACAGTCTTAGCTATATTAGCATTGGGGTTCAATTTCATAACAATAAGCCACAGATACAAAGGCTAAAATCTGGCTTATAGCTTTAACATGATATAGTTCAAATGCTACAGACCACCCTAAGGTGTGGTCCTGATTATCCCACCCCTTTCTCCTTGCCAAGATGTGAAAAGGGGAAAAGTAAAAATACCAAATGGATAGTCCTGAAAAGGACTGTTAGGAGGCTACAGACCTTAAAAAGTTATTTGCCTTTTTAGTCTGGGAAAGTCTTAGTGGGAAGAGCCTATTTTTGGCTGAATCCTGCTTCAACATATGCTTAATTTCAGCTCTGCTGTTTAAGCTGACAAAAGAAAACTGACCATGTACTGAAAAAAATGTATATCAATAAGCTAGGCTACTATTTTTTGCATTTTCTGTGTTTCCTGTAATACAGACTATATTACAGGATAAATAATATTAACATCATTAATTGGTGCCCTGAATAGAGTGTGTCCACCCATTTCGCCTTCAGGTACTTGGTTTTCCTGTGTCCGTGCCCACCAAGAAATAAGCAACACTGGAACAAAACAGTACCTCTGGTACAGCTCAGAGATGCTGTTGACTGCTGTTTATTTACTGATAATAAGTAAACCTACAGGGAAACTGTGTATGTGGAAACTTTTCCTTTGTACAGCTAGGGGTAGCACACACTCGATCAGGCCAACACTGAGCCCTCCCTGAACTCTCTCTAACTAACCCCCACCCATCACTCTTCCTGCCTTCCAGCTTCAAACTTTCCTGCTAAATTCTTACAGTATTTGGCAATAAACTATAAAAATAATCAGTGCACAGCACTGTACTAGGAAGTGTTACACTTACCCTGCAATCCTTAGCTTGGGGTTTAAGCCCCGCTCTGTTCGCTTTGCTCACTACACTTCCCTCCCTGCCCCCTGGGGTTTGCAATCCTTAGCCTGGGGTTTGGTATTTGGCTATAAACTATAAAAATAATCAGTGCACAACACTGTACTAGCAAGTGTTACACTTACCCTGCAATCCTTAGCCTGGCGTTTAAGCCCCACTCTGTTCGCTTTGCTGACTACACTCCCCTCCCTGCCCCCCTGGGGTTTGCAATCCTTAGCCTGGCGTTTAGTATTTGGCTATTCTTCTTCTTCTTCTTTCGGCTTTTCCCGGTTAGGGGTCACCACAGTAGATCACCTGTCTGCTCATGACTGGCAGTGGAGTTTTACAGTGTCGAGTTGCCAGTCTGGCACCCAACCTTCCACAGAAGGCACACACACACGCACTCACACCTAGGGCCAATTTAGAGTGTCCAAACCACCTGCAGCATGTCTTTGGGATGAGGGAGGAAACCGCGGCACCTGGAGGAAACCCAAGCGACCACAGGGAGGACATGCAGACTCCGCACAGAAGGCACCCCAGCCAAGGATGGAACTGGCAAACCTCTTACTGTGAGGTGACAATGCTAACCACTGCACCACCGTGGCCACCCGGTTTAGTATTTGGCTATAAACTATAAAAATAATCAGTGCACAACACTGTACTACCAAGTGTTACACTTACCCTGCAATCCTTAGCCTGGGGTTTAAGCCCCACTCCATTCGCTTCACTCACTACACTCCCCTCTCTGCCCCCAAGTTCCACCTGCCCCCACTACATCTACATTTATTCTAAAACTGAAAACCACTCCCATACTTAGTCCATCAATCAAACCTTACCTCCCCAATTTCTCCACACCTCTACCCCACCTACCTTCTGATAACACACCCTAACCAAACACAACCATGCCACTAGCTAACACAGTTCTAATCCTCACCTGCACTATTCTGTCCTACATTACATCCTACCATGGCACTACAGTCATAAGCCCCAACTACTTTCACTGCACACTCTCACCAACCCCCCTCAAACATCCACTGCATAATTTCACTACTCGTACGACAAAGTATCTCCTCTCAGCACAACTACTCAGCTATCAAACTCTCATCTCTTATCAACACAAACTATCCATAAAATACGACAAGTTTTTAGCGCATATATAAAACATATTCTCAGCACTTTCTCCAAACTTGATCTCAGTGGAGACGTGCACCCCAACCCCGGCCCCAAACCCAGCAACCTATCCACAAACCCTCCAACAATAAGCTCCCCCATCACCCTAATCACAAGCAATAAAAAGCCAAATGACCTCCTCATAATGTCTCTTAACATTAGAAGCATCTGTAACAAAGTCCAAGACCTCCAAGCCTACATAAACCTGCACTTCCCTGACATCCTTATCCTAACTGAAACCTGGCTCAAACCTCACATCAAAAGTGAGGAAATACTTCCACCTGGATATAACATGCTCTGCAAGGACAGACTATCCAGGAAAGGAGGCGGTGTGGAACTATTGTAGAAACACCACCTTAATATCCAAATTCTCACCAATTCCACTCTCCAGTTTGACAACGAAGAAATCCTTTACACCACTGTCAAATTAAGAAAACAATCAACATTATAGGATGCTATTTCTCACCAGGCCAAAATATACCTCTCATTGAAAACCTAAACTGTGCAAATCTCTCCCTACCCCAAGAAACTGTCATCCTTGGGGAATTTAACATCAGCTGGCTGTCCTGCAATCGCAACAATCCAGCCCTCCACTTCAATCTCCATGGTTTCTCACAGCTAATACAATCCCCTACCAGGATCAATAAAAACGCTAATAATCACACCATTCTTGATTGGATCTTAGTAAACAAAGACCCTGACTCTTACCTGACAAGCTGTCTACCTGACTCCCTCAGCAACCATTTCCCAACTTTCCTACTAAGACATCACATAATAGTAAATCCATTATTTACAGACCTGTTCACAACAAAGCTAATTTCAACCCCAACTCCTTTACCTCCTCCCTTCAAAAAATTAACTGGGCACCTATAAAGTACCTCTTCCTAGACAAAGCAGTTTTCTTCTTTAACAGAACCTTCTTCAACATCCGTAACTCCCATGCCCCCCTAAGAAACACCAAAATCAGAACTAAAAGTGCCCCCTGGCTACAAAAAACAACCATGGGCCTTATGAAAGCAGGGATAGAACATGGGAATGCTGGCACAAAACTAAAAACCCCTCAGATAGACAACTCTTCCTTGAACTACAAAACAAGGTCAAAAAGCAAATAAAAGCAGACTAAGCCCTTTTCTATCAGACATCCCTAAACTCTTCCCAAAGTAACCCCAAGCAATTCTGGTCCACAATTGACTCTATCCTCTGTCCAGGAAAAGTAAACACCCCCCTACCAACTACCCCTCTCTCCACCCACAGCATAGCTGACTTCTTCAACATACATTTCACAGAAACCATACTATCCCTAACCAAAAAACACTTCTCTACATCAACTCCCCCCACTGCCAACCCAAATCCACCCCTCTCTACCTTCTTCTTCACAGTACCCACCTCCTACATAAGAAAACTAAACTAAAACCCACTAAACTTGCAGCCGACAACCTGCCCACTGAATACCTAAAAATAGCAGCTGATGTCCTAGCTTATCCAATTTCCATATTAATTAACCGCTGCATATCTGAATCCTATGTATCCATGCTATGGAAAATATCCCACATCATTCTCCAACATAAAGGTGGCCCCTCCACAGACCTCTCCAACTACTGCCCCATTGCCATCCTCTCCCCTGTCTCCAAGCTACTCGGAAAATGCATTAACTCACAGGTCTCCAAATACCTCCTAAACAATTATCTCCTCTCCAATACCCAGCATGGTTTTAGGCCACACCGCAGCACTACTACTGCTCTGCTCTCCTTCACAAACACTATCCTTCAGCACAAAAAACAGTGGCCTCCTGTCCTCTGCTGTATTTCTGGATCTATCTAAGCCCTCTGACATTGTGTCACATGACCTACTACTCTCTGCTCTCTCCAACCTTTCTTTATCCACTCCAGCCACAAACTGGTTCCACAGCTACCTACATGGCCACCAGCAATCAGTTGTCTGGGACAACGGTATATCTCCTCACCTCCCTGTGACCCTAGGGGCTCCCCAAGGCTCCATCCTTGGCCCCCTTCTCTTCTCCCTTTTCACCAACAACCCACACACTGCCACCAAACATGCCTCCGTATGCCGATGACTCCAGTCTACTTCAATATCCATGCCAAGGATAATACCTCCATCTCACCAACAGCCCACATCAAACTACTTGGGGTATAGATAGACAACAATCTCAAATTTGACACCCACATATCACTAACAATAAAAAAGTTCACCAAAAACTGGGTGCCCTATACAGAAACTGCCAATACCTCACCAAACCAGCTAGAATTTCTATTGCCAATTCCCAACTAATATCCACCGTACTCTATGCATCACCCATACTTACAACTCTTAGACAGTCAGACCTAAACAAAATCGAAGCCTGCTACAATAAAATCACAAAATTTGCCACCTGTGCCACCTACCGCAGCCACCACTGTGTCTCCCTTAGAGACCTAGACTGGCTTGAGCTCCCTCAACTCATACACCTAACTCAACTCACCTTTGCTCATAAACTTGTAAACCAGCCTCTCAGAATCTCATCACTTCATACACTTCTCCAACCCCACCACTCTTCCAGACCCCTACGCTCCTGCAATAAAAGTCTGCTCCAGGTCAGCAAAGCCAAAAACTCAGCAGGGGAAGCACTGTTCTCCTGTGTCATATGCAAGCTCTAGAACAACCTTCCAATTACCTTTATTTCTTTGACTAGCTCTCGGCTGCTGTGTGTCCCTGGCCTCAGTGTCCTTACCCTATCTCTCCAACCTGCCTGTCCAACTTGCCCCATCTGAAGACCAAGAATCCTACTTTACCTAATACTAGGGGGATAAGTATAGTGCTAAACCTCTCCCTGAGCTTCTTTCCCTCAAGGAAGCAAGAAAGTATGTTTACATTCAGTCACACCTATCCCTTTAGGCTCGGATCACAATAACCCTACTCAAATAGCCAATACCTTTAACACTTTCTTCACAAAGACTATTTATTTATTTATATTTGTTGACCGTGAGTGTCCGACTGGACGTAGGTCCATTTTCAGCGGAGGCCCAGGGAGAAAAGCTCCACAGTTAAAATAAACAGACAGTAGTTACATTGGATTAAATAGTGATTAACAATTTACATAGCAATTACTTACAACATATTTACAGATGAAGAACATAGTACATCAGTAGACAACTAGAATCTTAATCTGTGAAGTACATAACAGACATTAACAAATGTTAAAATAAGAAGTTCCTGCTGTATAAGTACTAGTTATGAGCATCTGAGCTTGCTATAATCAAGGTAGTTAGTGGAGTGGAAAGAAAGGTAGTAGTTGGATGGGGTGGATGATATTAGAGTGGGAGTTGCAAGGGCATAGCCAGCATGTTTTTAGCTGCGCTTTTAGTAAAGTTTTGAAGTGGGTGCATGATGGTACAGAGGTAATTGTGGGTGGGAGGGAGTTCCATAATTTGGCTATGGTGCAAGAGAATAGTGCTTCACCAGCAGAGTTATTGGCTTTAGTTATCTGCAAGTGATTTTTGACTAATGACTATTCAATCTCTTGCTAATCAGCTATCCCCTGATCCATCATCATCAAGCAACTCCATCACCAATGTACCCCCTTCATTTCACTTTCAACTGTTCCTACATCCCTTGTCTGTACACTCTTACATAAGCTTAAACCTACCACCCTCTATGCAGATCTATTACCTGCAGAATACCTGCAAAAAGCTGCAGAAGCCATAGCCTTCCCAGTATCCATCCTGATAAACAGAAGTATTACAGAAGGAACTATCCCATCAATCTGGAAAATCTCTCACATTATCCCCTTGCATAAGGGAGGCAACTCGAATGAATTATCAAATTATAGACCTATAGCCATTTTATATCCACTGGCTAAGATCATGGAGAAATGCATTCATAAACAGCTGTTAAACCATCTAATAGAAAACAATTTACTAGCCAACTGCCAACATGGTTTTAGACCATTTCATAGCACCGCCTCTGCTCTTTTACATTCACTGATTGTGTTAATAAGAATCGTAACAAAGAAACGTTATCCTCAGCCCTCTTCATTGACCTTTCAAAGCCTTCAATATGGTTAACCACCACCTACTCATTAATATACTCAAAACCCTGTCTCTAGACACACTAGCTATTCAATGGTTCCAATCATACTTAGATAACAGGCAGCAGGCTATCCTATGGGAAAACAACCTATCCTCCCACCTTCCAATTGCCCTTGGGGTCACTCAAGGCTCCATATTAGGTCCTCTCCTATTCTCTATTTTTATAAACTATCTATACTCTTTTATACCTCAAGCTACTTGTATCCAATATACAGACGATTCCATGCTAATATGCTCTGCCACCTAACCATCTGTCTTACAGTCCATAACCCAAAATGTGTTTAACATAGTTGAAAAATGGCTTCTGCATCGATGCCTCATTCTGAATCCCAAAAAAACAAAACTGTTACTATTCACTCCTACACGTTGGGCCTCCCCACTTACTGTTACTGTCACATCAAGCAATGGCTTTAATATATCTCCTGATTGTACTACTAAACTTCTTGGGGTTCTTATTGACAACAACCTCACCTTTGATTTTCATATTAATAGTACTATAAAAACAGTCAACAAAAAACTAGAATCCCTATATAGGATTAAATCCTTTTTGTCACCACTAGCCAGGACCACCATTGCCCATACCCACTTAATCTGTACCCTCCTCTATGCCTCACCTATATATACAAAACTATGTAAAAACAACATCAACACACTTGTGATATCCTATAATAACATTGCTAGATTTGCAACTGGATCTGCCTATAGAGCCCACCATTGTGATAATCTTAAACAGCTAGGATGGCTCGAACTGCCAAATATAATACTATTTAATCAATTAACAATTGCCCACAAGATCCTGTAGCAACCTACTAACACACCTATACTTACTAACTTAATCACTCCCTATAACAACCTCAAGACACTACGCTCAGCAAATAAACCACTTGTACAAATAGGCAAAGCTAACAACTTGGCAGGTGACTCCTTGTTTGCCAACAGAGTTGGAAAAATCTGGAACTCCCTCCCAAAAGATCTATCCACCATTACCTCTATAGCATTATTTAAAATCAAATTGAAGCCATACCTTAAATCACAATGGTTATGCCCTTGTTCTAACCCAGACTAACTACCCCTAATTTCTCAAATCATTATTGCCATTACTGTACAAACTAGTTACTTGTCTGTTAACTTCTAAGAGAGTGTATAACCTAGTTACTTTTTTAAGTCAAATAAAACAATAGTATTCTCTTATACTATATTGTAAGCAAAATATTTGCATGGCCAACCATAGCTGAAATGTATCATGATTCTGTTTACAGAAATGTAACAAAATGCAATGTATAGGATGATTATCTGCACATTGAACTGTATTTCTAAATGTCTCATATTATATATGATAGTGTGTTTATTTTGTTTGTTGGAGCTTTTCTCCCTGGGCCTCCACTGAAAATGGACATATATCCAGTTGGACTAGCCCGGTTAACAAATGTAAAATAAAATAAATAAAATAAAATAAATAACTACCCTTCCTAGCCATCTCTTAAATCACATCTAAATACTCACTGGCTCTGTCCTTCCCTAAACCCCGACTAAATCCAGTATTTACTAATCATTCTCTATTATTCTTCTTAACTGTAGCTGTTAGACATACTGTATTAGTAGGCATTTGCCTATTTTTTATCTGTGATTGTAATTGTGCTCTACTTAAACTTTAACAAATGTGCTTTTGTATTTAGTCATGTCATCATCATCAATGCTGTAAAATCACCTTGACTAGACTGTATACCATTTATCATGTCATTTTATTCTGTGGCGCTTTTCTCTATGGATCTCCAATGAAAAAGGACTTGTGTCCAGTCGGACTTTTCCGGTAAACAAATGTAAATAAATAAATAACATGGAGTATGTAAAAATACTGACTTCACAACAGTATTTATTTAGAGAGAAACCTTTATTTTCTACTTATGTTTTACCTGCTTAAACCAACACATTAATCCAATGTTTCCGAAAGAGCTCAAATATTGCCTTTATTTGATTGGATTGCTCTAGAGCTTCCTTCCTGTTTCCAGCACAGAGCTGCCTTCACCTAATGTCTGTTGTCCAAGACTTGGTGAGGTGTGGAACTGTGAGTAACTAGCTTGAAAAAAGAGAGAAATAAATTATTTAAATTATTTCAATTCATCTTAACTTTGGATTCCACTTATAGTGACCTTTGTGGTAATACTGTGTCATACTTTTATGCTCTTTTCCATCTGTTTGCATTTTTTAGTTTGTTCTGGGACCTTAGTCTTGTATTTTAATTAGCAGTTTTGGGAAGATTGTGTTTCTGCATTACTCTGCACTTCTATTTCCGTAAGTAGAATTACCTGTACACTAGCCATTTGTATTTTAAACCTTACTTGGGCTATAGTCTTGTAGTTAATTCACAGCTGTGGCAGAATAGTGTACTCCTGCCACATTTTGAGCATTAGTCATTTATTATTGCATTTTTCCCATAACAGTGTTTACTAGTACATTTCTGCACAGTCTCGTGCCTTAAACTGTGGTAGAAGGTCAATAGCGAGAGAATTGCCTCTGCTCCAGTTTGTGTTCAGTGCTTTTATATTCTGCTTATCGCTTACCTGCTTAAAGTTGCATTCTGTGTCTGCCACATCCCCATTAACACACAAAGCTAACATTTCAGTAAGCGCTCCAATATTGTCTGTTTATTTGCATGCCGCTCTAGCTAGCCTGCTTGTCTTTCCTAATCTTTTCACTTCTTCTGTTGCTGCTGTTTTATAATTGTGTGTCTCTGGCCTCCACACCTTATGATAACCTGATTTCCAACGCCCCCACTTCATTGCTATAGACTGTTGTATAAGCACTCTTCCCACCCGTTGTTTCCCATAGTTCCACAATACTGAGTGCCCACACAGCAAAGCAGTATTGCTCTTGAGTAACCTCTTTAACTACATATCGTCTCCTGCTCATTTTCCAGGAGCTCAGCAAAGCTTGGAGTCCTAACCTGATTCCAAAAGTATGTTACTTGTATTCAGTGCCATCCAGGCAAAGTTAAGCACCTTTGATTACTAATTTGCACTTATTTTGAGTGATTTCTCTTTCCTGCTTTTGTGAGTGCATTTCACAGATTTTTTTGTTAAAAAATGCTCTTCCTCTCACTGTTATTGCAGCAATGGATTTCCAGTTAAAGTGGTTTGTGGTAACATTGCACTTGTAGGTCTCTTCTACTGTGTTTTTACATTAGGAGGACTGTATTTATTCATCTTGTGGCAGGTGTTTGCATAGTAGGGAAATAAAAAAAAAATAAATGTAGTCATTTATTGGCCAGAGGGCTCATTAGTCAGTTTTCTGTTTTTTTTTCCTGTGCTGCTATAAATGTGCATTGCTTGAGTTACAGTGCCCTGTACAGTAGCAAATACCTAGAAAGAAAAGTGCACAAAACTGTACCCTGTAAAACAGCAGTACAGCACAAATGCCTTGTGTGCTGACAAGTTTAGAGCAGCTATTTGGGAGTCAAGTGGCAATAGCTACAGATCCAGTTGAATTCAGTGCTGTGTAAACATTAAAGTTAGGAGAATTTAGTACTATTTATCATAATCTGCTCCAATAAAGCACCCTTAATAGCCTTCTAACCCCAATACACCACCCCTTTTAGCTCACAAACCAAAGGACTGGACAGTATGGATGTGCCATTTCCTAACTTCTCTGTAGCCAGTGTGGTGGATGTGGGCATCCTGAGACAATGTAGTACTTGTCCTAAGTTTACTGGCAGGCAATTAATCCTTAAAGAAACAGACACAAAGGTGTGGACTTGTACAGTGACACTGGAGGCTAAACTCTTGCATACAAGTGCACATCAGGTTGTCAAAACCATGTATACCACAAACAGACTAATGCATGCCGAGGCACTTAGAAGCAATCTTTATAAACAACAAAGATCGGCTAGACCACCTGTTGTCAAAGCTATGCCATGAAAGCCCAAAGGCACTAAGAAAAAAATGCATAACCCCTCACATACTATCACTCTTAGTGGAGCCCCAAACACTAAGCCCCTAAGGCAAACAAACCCACTTCCCAGGACTCTCATCATAGGGGATTTCATTGGAAGATGTACTGATGCCCCTAAAACCAGGCTGAACAAGGACAAGATAACTATAAGTTTCTTAACTGGTGCCATAATCCACTAAATTTCACACACACTCAAGTCATTATGTCACAGGTACATTATAGTCCATGCCGGGGTAAATGACCTGAGATGTACCTCCCTGGACTATTTGAAGAGAAGCATTATGGAGCTTTAAGACTGTTTCAGGCTCGTATGAGCTTAGCATTGAGCAGCATATTAGTGTCAATGAGGACGATGCCACAATATGAGCAAAAAATGATTGATTACAACAACAAACTTTCTGCTGTTAATCTAAGGTTCTACAATATTTTTCATCTTGTGAGGGACGTGGTTAACAGGCCAAATTAACAAACCTACGGACATAGCAAAATCAACTCAACTGAACCTTGCGATGTTAATGCTCAGTGCTAACAGCGTAAACAAAAAAACTACACTACCTCCAAGCCCTCCTCACACTCAAGTATATAGACATCTATGCAGTTATCCAAACACAGTTTAAAGTAGCAGAGAGTACTATGGCAGTGCAGGGTTTTAGTGCCTCACACACTTTGACCAGTAGCTGCACAGACAAGGGCTAAAGGAGGAGGTCTCTCAGTATATACCAATAATAAGAATACCTCTAGGGTGGTTAAACAGAATGACATGCTGAAGTTGCTCCATGTGCAGATCATCATAGAGAAAATCCCAAACCATATCCTATCCAGTTAAAGGTCACCTTCCATGTCCCAAGAAGCTCACAATGTATACTTTGACCTACTGGAGACACTTAACTTCCATCCTAACACCCTACTCATGGGAGATGTTACTCCTCTATAGACTGGAAATCCTACATGGCCTAAAGTCTACAGGCACATAGATTTTTGTACTTTGTAAATACAAACAACCTTCATCAAATAGTGACTATGCCCAGTAGAGGCTCCAACATATTGGACCTCTTGCTTGCAAATATGTGAGAATGCTGTACCCCCCCCCCCCCCAAATTTCTCATCCTCCATGGTAAGGAATGACTATAAAGCTATATCCTTTGAAATCGAGGTCTGTGATTTAAAAAATAATAACAGTTACAAACTATTCCAAGGCTATTTGCCTTTTAAGTGATGGATTGCCAAAATTCAATGCCCTTCCATACCCATAGAACAGAGCAGCCTATGCTGAATAGCTCTCGGAAACTCTGTACAACCATGTCAGTGGCTACACAGAGGCGCCACATTGCTAGACCTAGAAACAAACTGCCATCCCAAATTTAACAGGATACACACCAAAATGGAATAAAAGACAATCAGGAGGGGTAATTCCCCACAAAGATAAAAACTTGTTCATCAAAGTAAATAGGCAACTTCTTCTTCTTTCTGCTTTTCTCAGTTAGGGGTTGCCACAGCGGATCACCCGTCCACTCATGACTGCCAGTGGAGTTCTTACGGTGTCGAGTTGCCAGCCTGGCGCCCAATCTTCCACAGAAGGCACACACATGCACGCACTCATACCTAGGGCCAATTTAGTGTGTCCAATCCACCTACAGCATGTCCTTGGGATGTGGGAGGAAACTGCAGCACCCGGAAGAAACCCATGCAACCACAGTGAGGACACGCAGACTCCACACAGAAGGCACCCCAGCCGAGGATCAAACCGGAGAACCACTTGCTGTGAGGTGGCAATGCCCGTGACCGCCCAAAGTAAATAGGCAACTAACTGGGAAAATTAGGTCATGCAAAGCTAACTTTGGGGTTAAGATAGCCTCCCAAGTGAAAGATAACCATAAGTCCTTATATAACTATGTCAGAAACCTCATTGGCAGCACTCAGTAATGTGCTAAACTGGTGGTTATGGTGCCACATTCACTGAGCCTGGTGATGCAGTGAACCTGTTAGGAGACAAATTTGGTTCCAACTTTACCCCTTCCCAATCTCTAACCATTCCCTGAAAAATAGCCTCAAACCTAACCCCTCCAGCTATAAATAGGAAAAATGTACTGGTTGCCCTCACTAAAGCCAAGAACATGGCCTCAGTGGGCCCTGATAACATCATAGGATGCCTCCTAAATAGCCTGAAATATGACTTATCAGGACCACTGGGGTCATTATTTAACTGTAGTTTTAAAACAGGCTTTGTGTCACATGAATGGAGGACTGCAGTCATCTCCCTTCATAAGGGAGGGCCATCAACAGATCCTGCAAACTACAGACCCATAAGTCTGACTAGTCTTGTTTGCAAAGCCATGGAGAGAGTCATGAAAAATATCAGCAAGGACATAGGAGACCTTCACACAATGGATCCATTCCAGTTTGGCTTTGTCAAAGGAACATCATGCTTACTAAATCTGGTGAACGACTTTGAAAAAGTAATTAAGGCAATGGATGAGGGAAAACTGTGCATACTGCCTACCTAGATATGGCTAAAGCATTTGATATAACATCCCACTAAAACATTGTCAACAAACTTACAGAACTAGTTATAAACCCCCTTTATAATCTGCTGGATAGCTAGCTGCTTCACTCATGGGACCGAGAAGGTTAGAATCGGTGAGACCACCTCCACAAAGAAGCCAGTCACCAGTGGAGTCCCCCAGGACCCTATGCTGGGCCTACTCCTATTTGGCATCTACTTATATGTAGCTCCATCATGAATAAAACACCTTTAAGTTGATCGACTAGTCATGGATCTAGGAACTCATGTAGATAGTAACCTGGCCTTTGACCAACATGTGTCCAAGGTAGGAAGAAAAGCTTATGTTGCTCAGTTTACAAGCAAAGGCATTCCATCTAGGTCCAGGGAGGTCATAATACCACTGTACTTGACCCTCGTCAGACCCATTGTAGAGTATAATGCCCCCTATTGGTATGTACCTGACCAGACACACGCAGCAACTGGAACATCCACAAAAGCTCCTTGCAAAAAAGAATAGAGACAATAATCACAATATCCCATGCTGATCACCTCAAAGCCCTCTCTCTTCACTCAGCATTATACAGACACCTTGCATACAAGGTATCTCTGGACCCTGTTTTGATTAACCTTTTGCATATCCACAAAACAAACTGCATCAGAACTACTAAATTAAAAGACTTACATTTTGCTTGTAACATAAATTGGACACGTTTGAGAAACAGTTATGTTTCTCACAGAATTGCCATTCTCTGGAAACAGGATCCCCATCCATGTGAAGCAGAGTTTTTCCCTATCCCTGTTTAAGTACAACTTGGACCAGTGGATAGGTAATCAGAAATTCACCTTTGGTCTGGCTCCTAGACCTGATATAGACAGAAGCAGCCAGTAAATCCCCACCTATACAAATCAAATTAGGTCACATTTTGGTTGCTTGGCTAAGCTTATAAGGGGCCCTAGTGGACATTAGGCTAGTATACACCTATGAACATGTAAGATGGTGTGGAGTCAAACTGTAATGTTGATACCTTTATTAAGTGAGCTTTGTTTGTTTGCAATTACAATAAGGTACTCCAGCCTACTGGTTTCTTTTTATTGAACAAGTTTTTTTTTTTTCTGGCAGATGAGATGTTCCCATTTTCTGTACAACACAAATCAGATAACTGGTCTATTGCTTCCCACGTCCACCCTGTTTCCATGTATGCATCATTGAATGACACTGTTTTTATTACTTGATTCTACTATTAATTCTAAAGTTTTTTTCCCCTGACGAATGTCTTATATCAACTTCCTACTCAGTATCTAGTGGAGCAGACATGCCCATGCAGTAGATTTGCATTTTCCCCAACATGGTCTGCTCTGTTCCTTCCTTCTTTTTTTTTTTTTTTTTTTTTTTTTTTAAATTCATCTGTGTCCTTCTCATGTGTGCCAATATTCCTTAACAGACACAGAAAATGTAATCAATTTTTCATTCCTTGGCAGTCTCAAGTCATGACATATTTTTATTTTTTCCAGATGTTTCCTGCTTTTCATCATTATTTCTACTTAACTTTAGGGCTAGACAAGTATAAAAATGAAAAACAATCTGCTGCTGGACATTCATGGAGTGACTAAGGTTGCCCCCATTAAAATTTACTAAATATCAACATATTGCAAATGGGTAATAGATCTACCAGGATGAATGAGGGAAAAAAAAACAGTAGACTTAATCAAATGCCCACACACAGAAAAGGATGCTTCACAACCATATTTTATTACAATCTCATCTAACAAAATGCCGTTTCATGCATTTATAGTTTTCAACCACTTTGCTCTAGAATCTGGAAGAAAGCCAAAACTGCTAGGTTTCAAAGTTCTAAAATCAGGGACAGATTAAGTATTGGTCTTAAATACTTACAAAGTTCCTTAAATAACATATTTTGCATTAGCATGCATTTTTTTAACTCTGATAATTTTTTATTTTCTGAAAGCAAATATCTTAATTAAAACTTACATTATAATCTAAATGTGTCAATTTAAGTAACTATATACAGTATTTATTTACATTCAGCCTGATTTAAATAAAAAAAAAACAGATTATAAACAAAGATAAGTCAAATTACACAGTTATCAGAGGGAGACTGGATTCACTTGCAGAGTATCAGTCAATGACAACATGTTTCTCCAAGGAGTGTTGCCTAACTGCTTAGGGTAGATTCTGAGTTCTTTAAGCATGCATTTTTTGAAGGATATGAAGTCTGAAACTCAAATGGCTGTCATAATTTATTGACTGCAGTCCCCAAATGATGAGCCGAATTTTTCATTCTTCAGAATCCGGGACAGTTCAGAATTTTGCATGCTATTATGCACCAAAGGTTTTATAGATCAGCGATATTCCCAAAAGTATGCCTGTTAAAAATAGCTTGAGCACATTCTATTTCAAATGTCAGTTTTTACATGGCAAAAAGACCCAACATTATTTTGCTCTGTAAACACCATCACTTTGGTTATTTGATTTTCAGGAGTGCTCTTTTCATAGCTGCCACTTCTGATACAGATTTTTTTTTTTAGAAGAACTGCAGAAATGCACCCAATGGAGAACTGCATGTTTTTGAAACACCCATGGGATAACTTTGATGTCACTGCAACTTTCCGTAGAAAAAGAGAAACGAGTGATAATTATTTTCCTTGCATAGATGGAAATGGCTGGTTCTGTGGTAATTGCCATTTCTGGTTTAAGTTTAATTTCTCTCTAAAATATAAATGCTTCTGTTCCTTTGGTGAGCAAGGGTCTCTTTCTGAATGTAGATCATGTCACTGCCATCTGTGTCTGAATGAAAGAGTTGGCCGATTAAGTAGTAATCAACATTGTCATTTAAAGTGCAGTTTCTCTTTGTAATTTATGTAATATTTTGTAACTTAAAACAAGACCCTATTTCTGAGTATAGGGCTTGAGTGGCAACTCTATCAACACCTGACTTAATACAGCCCTGGTAATTAGTATATAAAGGACATTTTTTTTAAATCAGGAACAAAGGCACCATGTCTGTATTACTACCCATGCATGATCCATTATTAAACTGTGGGCTGAAGAATTTTCCCAACTAAGAAAAGGCCAAATGTAGGAAGTGCCAGTAGCACTGTCTTCTATTTTAGGGTTTGTTTTTGGAGTGTGTAGTAGCTTTTGATAAAATGATCTATGTTTCTTATGTAGCTTGTACATAAAAATAATATGGACATATCAGGGCTGTGAATTTAATGTAATATTTTGTGCATGAGCATCTGCAGTTTATATAGTATTCTGTTTTTGAAGGTAATGCAGGTAACATTGTTTTGGATAACAGAGTATGCAGAAGAGGAAAAACCAGGCACACAATTTGACATTTCTATTGTAGATATAAATGAGTTTGTCTAATGAATGTTTGTTAGGATTCTTCAAACCTGGGGTACTTGATAGAGTTTTGGTATGAGCAGAGCCTGTGCTAACACCTACTTGGTTTTTGGTGTCAATAACTATATTCTGTAAAATGCACCTAGTGAGAAGTCGGTTTACTTTACAATTCTGCTGAAGTGTCCTTTGTAAGAAAGGTAATGGTTGATGATGACGCATATGTATTTGTAATACACTCTGCTTTTTTGTGCTAGTTGTTTCTTCAAAAATGTTTGGGTTGGGAATGACTATTAGATCATGAGCTTGTCTACCAGAGTAACTGATTTCAGTTTTTTTTTGGTAAGACCAAGCCTATTGCTGTTTGTGTGTGTTACTAGTTTTTTTGTACTCTTTGCTCCCACTGTCTGTTGATCATCAGTCCCTTCCCAGCCAGTGGGTCCATTTGTTCCTCATCAATGCAGTGATGGTGCAATGGGAGGAGCCATCATTCAGACTGCGATCAAGGCCGCTTTGACTCCCCCCCCCATTCTTATTCACAGGCACAAGGCAAGGTGGAATTTTGTGCAGTCATCACTAAGAGAGGTCATCCCCTCAGTTCTGTAATGGGCACTCCCCCCTCAAGGCACAACTGGTGATCTCTCTGGTGCCCACCATGGAGTTAACACTACCAGTGTGCCCCTGAATGTGCACTCTTCCTTTCCTCCCATCATTAGAAATGAGTCAGCTGCACTCCTTCACTGTTCCACTCCTTCACTGCTTCCTCTACCTGAATATGCCCCTTTATTGCTGGTGTAAGTACAGTGAATCGTTATAGAGTCCTGAGGAAGGTCTTGAAAACATGAAGGTAAACGGTGTGGACAGAAAAGGGAGGGGTACACAAAAATGGCATAAAGAAGCACCAACTGTATGTATGAAATAAATGCACACTCTAAAAATCAAAGGGAAAAATCACTGTGACTTGAAGCAGCATTGATTTTTGAAAAGTACATCTTTTTTTTTTTAATTCACACCAAATGTGGCTCAGAATAGAATTTTTAAGATATAATTGTGTGAGTAAATGTTTTGAATCTTCTGAGCATAGGAAGCATACATTCAGTAATATGTATTTGCTTTTTATGAGTTGTCACCTAGTGGCAGAAAAATATGTTTAATTAGTCAAATGGCATGTAGATCAGTACTCACTTCAAAGGATATTTACTTTGCTGAAATTGAAAATTTAAATAAAATGTTTTGGGAAAGAGGATACACAAGTAATATGCCAGATGAGATTGAAGAAAGAGGAATGGTGAGAAAGATTTTAACCTGTTTTAAGAATATAATTCCCCTCCACAAAGGTGGACCCTCCACAGAACTAACCAACTACAGCCCCATAGCTATTCTCTCTCCACTCTCCAAAATACTAGAGAGATGCATACACTCTCATGTCTCAGACTACCTCCTCACTAACAACCTCATTTCCAATACTCAGCATGGTTTCCGACCAAACCATAGCACCACCACTGCCTTACTCTCCTTTACTAACACTATCCTTCAGCATAAAAACAATGGCTCTCTCTCCTCTGCTACTTTCCTAGACCTAAAGCATTTGACATGGTCCCACACAAACAACTTATCTCTGTCCTCAATAACCTATCCTTCTCACAATAGGTCACCGACTGGTTTCAGAGTTACCTGTCTGACCGCCAACAATCTGTTGTATGGCAGAATGACATATCTCCCCAACTAACTGTCTCCACAGGGGTTCCCCATGGATCCATCCTTGGACCCCTACTCTTCTCTGTTTTCACCAATACTCTAGCCTCTGCCACCAAACATGGCACACTCATACAATACGCAGATGACTCACCCATCATCTGCTCAGCCCAGTCCCTACCCAAACTGCAAAAAGTCACACAGGAAGCCTTTTCCTCTGTTGAAACTTGGTTATCTGATGCCCAATTAATACTCAACCCAAACAAAACTAAACTACTCATCTTCCAACCCACCAAACATACTCAAAACAACTCTCACTTTAACATCACAGCAAAAGACAACACCACTATATACCCAACTGAACACACCAAATTGCTAGGAGTGGAAATAGACAATAAACTAAAATTTGACATTCACATATCCTTGACCATAAAAAAAGTCCACAATAAACTAGGAGCGTTATACAGGAAATAAGCAACTTCTCACCAAAGCAGCAAAGATTTCAATAGCAAATTCCCACCTTATCTCCACCCTACTTTATGCCTGTCCAATATATACCAACCTAAGGCAATGCGATTTAAACAAGCTAGAGACCTGCTACAACAAAATCGCCAAATTCGCCACAGGGGCATCCTACCGTAGTCACCACTCTCTCACTTGCTGAACTGGGCTGGCTTGAACTCCCTCACCTCCTTCAATGGTATCAACTCTCACTTGCCCACAAACTAGTAAATCATCCACTAAATGTCCCATCCCTCCAGAATCTACTCCATCCCTATCACACCACCAGACCACTAAGATCCAGCAACAAAAATCACTTGCAGATCACTAAAGCCAATAACTCTGATGGTGAAGCACTATTCTCTTGCACTATAGCCAAATTATGGAACTCACTCCCACCCACAATTACCTCCATACCATCATGCACCCACTTCAAAACTTTACTAAAAGCGCACCTAAAAACATGTTGGCTATGCCCTTGCAACTCCCACTCTAATATCACCCTCGCCATCCAACCACTACCTTTCTTTCCACTCCACTAACTACCTTGATTATAGCAAGCTCAGATGCTCATAAGCCAGTGCTTATTATACAGCAGGAACTTCTTCTTCTTGAACATTTATTAATGTCTGTTATGTACTTCACAGATAAAAATTCTAGTTGTCTACTGATGTACTATGTTCTTCATCTGTAAATATGTTGTAAGTAATTGCTATGTAAATTGTTAATCGCTATGTAATCCAATGTAACTACTGTCTGTTTATTTTAACTGTGGAGCTTTTCTCCCAGGGACTCCACTGAAAATGGACCTACGTCCAGTCGGACACTCCCGGTCAACAAATATATATAAATGAATAAATAAATAATGGCTGATCATTCTTTTTATACAACAAGAATGGTTTCCGTGAAGTGAAAAGAAATGTGACTAAAGCCATTGCTTTTACACATACAACAGATTCAGACCTGGTGAAAGATATTAGAAAAAACTGGCATATAGCCTTTAATGAAGATGCCTGGAATAAATTATGTGGTGGTACTATTTTTTCATGCAGGAGAAATTTTGGTATAAAACAGGTTAATATTAGTTTGTGTAATAGAAAGATGGTTAGACATGGCCTTTGTAAAACCTGCAAGTATGTATAAGATTCCCGATTGGTTAATATTCCAGGTTGCCCATACATTATATATAATAGGGAACATTATAACTGTCAAACCAAATGGATAGCGTCTTTGACATTCTGCCAGTTCTGTAACAGATAATATATAGAAACAATCAAAGGAAACTTAAACAGAAAAAAAAATTAGAGCATGTCTATGATATTAAGACCAAAATACAGATGAGTTCTTTGGTGGAGAATGCTCATATATTGGAAATATTGGGAGGGGTGGCGATTGGAATGTACAGAACTTACTAGGCAGGTTAGGTGAAATGCTACACAGTTTACCAGTATTAATGAAGTGCCATCAATTTCAGGATTTCTGAAATTATTGGCAGCTAGATTATAATGTTTTTATTCCCAAGTTTTTTTTTGTTTTGTTTGTATACTTGTGTTTCAATATATAAACAATGCAGTAGATTTTTAATAACAATTCAGATGGAAACATTTTAATTTGGTATTAGTCATGACACACTTTATTAATATAAAGAATGCTGGATATGAAGGTTAACCGGTTCTGACAAAGTCCGATTTTGGATGAAGGCACTTAGTTTTAATGAAAGATTTACAAGTTCACAGTGTATCATTTAGTTGATTGCTAATTAGTTTTGAGTCGCCATGAATAAATATCACATGAATAAATGCTTCATAAAGGACTTGATAAGGCTGGTGTCTGACAAATTCCCAAGCAGAAATGGTTATGATGGGATTGTTTTATATATACAGCAAAATGGAGGTTCTAATTACCTTTAGTCTGGTGGTCTTAGCAGGGAGTTCTAGTTTCTAAACAGCAAGAGAAAACTGCATTGCCAAACCTGATCTTCCCATGGTTGGTGTAAAGGAAACTTATACAGGACAATCTGACAGGGTGGTACACAGTCCTGCTAAGGAAATGCTCTTAAACAGACTTCAGATGTTAAAGTGAAAGTATACATGACATAGGGTCTGGATGAAACTCATCTTATGCTCCTCAGAAAACTGAGGGAAGAACATACAACTGAACATCTTACAAAATTATACCTGGATGGTAAAGTTCTTGTGAACTGAAACCAAAAGCAGATGCAGTCACCTTTCCAAGAACTGACGCAAGGCAGGTGATGAAAACCACTGACTACAGCAAATTTTTTTAGGCAGAATCATGAAATCACTGAAGACGTAAAATATGTTTTCTCTAAAAGCCACTATGACACTGGATTTGAGGCAACCATGGTAAACATGGCTTCATTTCGGAAGGATTATAATTTGTTTAAAGGAAGACAGTGAACTGCTCTGCTTAACATTCAGGGAAAGTTTTTATTCCTGAGGTTTGGGAGGTTCTGAGTTGTAAACCCATCCCTCTATCATGTTTTACTTATCTGTTGGTGGAGAAACAGACAGTCAAAGACAATTAGGTCTAATAGCCTAAAACGCTGATTTTCTAGAGTTTCTGTGATTTAAAAAGCTTGTTTCCGCTACATATTGTACTTATTTTACTTACTGCACTTTAACAAAGTCATTTTTGTGTTCAGATTATATTTTTAACTGTTGTAGGCTACACACTCAAGTGTGATAGCCATTTCTGTGTATTTAAAGTGTTTTTTTGATTGTATCTGCTTTATTTTCTGAAAAAAAACAAAAAAAAAATATACTTGTTTTCCCACCTTTCTAAGCTAGTATAGTCCAGTTTTCAGGTTAGTGCTGAATTCAGGGCTGTGTTACAAGTTTCTGTGTTTGCCCATACCTTACTTGGATAGAAGGAAGTTTCTCTGTTCACTGTGAGAGAGGGAGATTTGAGCAGCCTATCTGTCCCTGGAGGAGTGGTTTCAGCCCAGAAATTAGTAGTTTATTGGCCATTTTGGGCTAATTACTATCTCTTTCATTTCCCTGCTATTAAACCCGCATTTGCGTGGTTTTGCACACCGGGCAGCGCCGGTTAGCTAGGCTATAACTATTCCCAGCTCCACAAAGTCTACTCTTCAATTTTTCCCTTGGAACTAGATAAGCGTTCAACTTAAGCACTCAAACCATTCACTTCTCATACTGGCACTTGCTCAAAACTCATAGCAAGCACTAATAAACCTTAGCACTAGACCCCCCCCCCCTATATTGTACAGAAGGACAAGGCTCCTCTATTCGACCTTACCAGCCAATCAGTAAAACAGTTCACTGTACCTATCCAGGTATGTCCAAAGGGCAGTTTCAGGTGTACTCTCTGGTCCAACTGGTGAATCTGGGCATTTTGAGGCAATGTTACAATTGCCTCATGTACACAGACAACCCTCTCCTCCTTCCACCAAACACTAATACATGTGAGAGATGTAATTATATAGCCAAACTGGAGGCTAAGCTCTCTCAACCCAAGACTGGACCAGGCAATCAAGAGGAGAAGGGAATTACTTGCATCACAACACCAGTCTCACACAGACCTATGAAACCAGCACCGGCAAAAACCACACATAAATACACAAAAACATACTTGGAGGCTCTAAATAAAAATCTGCAGAAGCAACAGAGACCTCCAAAGCAGACATCCAAGCAACCTCCACCCCTCAACACGAACCATGAAACGCATACTTCACAAAACCAGTGTGCCACACAATCACAGCCCTTAAGGCAAAATAACATATCCAACACACTAGTAATAGGTGACTCTATAGTCAGGCACACTGACGTCCCACTCACTAGGCTGAACAAGGAGAAGGTTACTGTTAACTGCCTGTCGGGTGCCAGGATCTGCCACATAACACAAGCACTCAAGTCACTCCAGATCAAGTACAAATATGACTCTGCCATTGTCCATGTTGGTGTGAATGACCTGAGCCGTACCTCCCTGGACTACATGAAAAGAGACATGGAGGAGCTCTCTAATCATGTAGCCCAGGCCGGTATGACCCTGACCCTGAGTAGCATCCTACCCTCACCAATAATGATACCACAGTATAGAGAAAAAATTATCAATTTCAACAATTGGCTAAGCTTCTGGTGTCATTCAAAGGGGATCCAGTGTCGCTAGAGATGGCTTGCACCTGTCACCCTTAGGCTTTCGAATACTGGCCAAGGCTCTTGCCATCCCACAGTGCCTTTTTTAGGCAAGGATCAAAAGACAAACCCACCACCATAAATAGCACAAGTAACAAAAAACTAAGGGTAATGCTACTCAATGCCAGAAGTCTAAACCTCAAAATGCACGCACTCGAGGCACTCCTCAGTATGGAGAAAATCAATATATATGTGCAGTAACAGAAACCTGGTTTAAGGCTCCAGAGAGCAGCCCAGCACCACCAGGCTACAACTCATACCATACAATTTGGCCACAAAACCCAGACCAAAATACAAAAGGCGGGGGAGTATCCATATTCATCAAGGATACCCACACCTCCAGGTTAGTGGCATAGCACGATGCTTCAGAGATAATCCACGTGCAACTAACAATGGGCAAAACTGCTATTCAAATTATAGCTTGCTACAGATCACCCATCATGTCCCAGGACCCCCACTCCACATTCCTGGAAACACTGGAAACATAAAGGTCCTACCAACCACCCTGATATTGGGTGATTTCAATTACCCAAACATTAACTGGGAGAACTACTCAAGTACAAACTCCCTTGCCCAACATTTCCTAGAATTTATAAACTCAAACGCCCTGGATCAACTGGTCAACACCCCCACCAGAGGTGACAACATACTGGACCTGGTCATCACCAACATGGGCGACCAGTGTTCCACACCAGAGGTCAACCCCTCGCTTGTTAGATCTGACCATAAACTAATCACTCTGGATATCCACATTCTGCCACCACCCCTGGTCAAAGAAACCACCGTGAAAAACTTTTCAAAAGCAAACTTCACGTTAAGACCGAGGTGGGAAGTTTCAAAGTCCCCATGATAAAGGATAACGCTGTCCAAGCTGCAAAATCCTTTACTAATGCACTCTACGAGCACCTACAAGAATGCATGGATCATGCTATCCCAAACAAAACCAAGACTCACTCCTCCAAGAAAAGGAAACCAGTCTGGTGGACCCCTGCCATAAACAAACTATACAATAGAAGGAGGAAACTAGTACAAAAAAGAGTAAAATCCCAAGAAGGGAAGAAATCCCTGATCAGTATCCACAAGAAACTACATTCCCTCATAAAATCATCCAAGGCTAGCTTCGAAAGAAAAATTGCCATGGACTCCAAAGATAACCACAAGGCGTTTTTTAGCTATGTCAAGAATCTAAGTGGCAATTCTCAGATCTGCTCGGAGTTGGTGCAGAATGGCACAAAATACACTGAACTGACTGATATAGCCAACATCCTGGCAGACAGGTTCAGTGCAAACTTCACCCCCCTCTCACACTCAAAAGGGTCCATAACTATACCAGAAGAATGTAGTGCTCCTGAAATCACAGGCACTCAGGTTAAAACAGCCCTCTCCAAAGCCAAAAACACAGCATCAATGGGACCAGATGGTGTCCCAGGCTGCGTCCTACATGAGCTCAAAGATGAACTAACCCCTCACCTAAACGCACTGTTTAAACTCAGCCTTTCCACAGGCTACGTGCCCACAGAGTGGTGCACAGCAACGGTTATTCCTCTCCACAAAGGTGGGTCCACAACGGACCTCAGGAACTATAGCCCTATAAGCCTGACTAGCTTGGTCTGCAAAGCTATGGAGCGCATCGTCATGGATCTCATTAACAGAGTATATGGAAACCTCCAAACAACGGACCCTACCCAGTTCGGCTTTAAGGGCAGATCATGCCTCCTAAACCTGGTGGACTTTTGAGATAGTTACCAAGGCTATAGATGAGGGAAAGATGGTCCACACAGCCTACTAGACCTTGCAAAGGCCTTTGACACCATTCCCCACTCAGGTATTATAGACAAGCTCACCAGCCTGAACATAAACCCCTACGTTATGAGATGGACTGCCAACTGGCTCATGCACAGAACCCACATAGTAAAAGTTGCGGGAGCTAGGTCTGACTCTAAACCGGTTACAAGTGGCATTCCCCAGGGCTCAGTCCTAGGACACCTCCTGTTTGGCATATATGTCTCAGAGGTACAGGCAAACACAGGAGGACTATGGCTGACCAAGTTCACAGATGACTGCAAACTAGGGACTATAATTAACTTTCCGGCTGACACAGACATCCTCCAAAAGGGTCTCACTGAGACAAATACCTGGTGTCAAAACCATGGCCTCAAGCTAAATGCCAAAAAGTGCATAGTCACCCCTTTTGGAAAAAAGCAAAGTACTCACAAACTACCACATAGTTTGTAGCCCCCTAATACAGAAGACGTAATAAGGGATCTGGAGACCCAAGTAGATGATAACCTCTCCTTTGATAATCACATTGCCAAAGTGGTTAGAAAATCCTTCTATGTGGCCCACCTAATTACAAAAGGGTTTGCATCCAGATCAAAAGAGGTCATTGGGCCCCTCTACGCATCATTCATCAGACCCATCATAGAGTACAATGCCCCATTTGGGATGTATCTTACAAGACACCTGCAACAACTGGAAAGACCACAGAAGTACCTCACCAAGAGGATCACTGGCCTCAAGCAGATGCCCTATGCAGCTCGACTGAAGAAACTCCAGCTGTACTTGGTTGCATACCGCCTACTCAAAGGTGATCTCTGCCTGACATACAAGGCCATGTCCAACCCAGAATTGCCTGTGGATATAATGTGGACACATTATGGTGCTACGCCCTTCTGTTTTTAGTGACTTTGTTGTTTGCTGAGCGTACTTCAGCGGAGATTTCTCCTCCTCTTGTTTTTGTATACTTTATTTGTTGGGCTCTCTGCACATGAATTGTCTCTGATTTTTATAGCTCTTAGAACTAAAGTAGACATGCCAGCTGATACTCATGAAATGGAAAGAAGGAAGTTACTGATGGAATTTGCCTCTGGTATGTTAAATCCTTTAATTCAGATGAATTTAGAAACTAATAACTTTGAAATGGCCAGTACAGAGAAAACAGATGTAGAATTTGAACCTGTTTTCAAAACTGTTGAGAACGTCGCTTATCGACTAAAAAGATTGCAATGGCAGTGCTTCCATTTGGAAGCCTGCCTTCACCACCAAGTCATGCCAAGAGGCCTCAGAGTTAGGTGTATGCCCAGTTATGGGAACACCTACCCGGAACTTTTGGCTAAATGGCAAGCCATCAACATACAAACAAGCTTTAACTATATGAAGTTGCTAGTAGAATTTTTCAAACCTCAGGAAGAAGAAATTAACATTTTGATTAAAGAAAAACAGAATGAATTAGAGAAAATGGATTTATCCGATAGTAACTTCATGAGATTGGAAAATCTACAGGATAAATTAGCAGTCTATGAGGTTAAACTAAAGGAAATAAAAAGTAATAAACTAATGAGGGATTTCAATGATATCAAAAGAGGGCATTTATTTGAATGGCCGAGAAATACAAGGAACAATGAATATACTCGAATATGTGATGTAAATACCAAACAGAAAGATTTAGAGCTAAGCAAAGAATCTGCTCCACACAGAACTAGAGAATTAATAGTCAATGCTCAAGTGCATAATGACAATGAACATGTCATAGTGAATAATAAAGGAACAAATGGAAGTATTTGTACTTCGAGTGAGGAATTGATAGTGTTGGATTCATCTAATTCAACACCGGATGTAGATACAGTAAAGAATAAAAGAAAGGATGAAATCATAGGTGCTGTACCGAAAAAAGGGGCGCTGCATATTCCTACAGCAGAACAGCTCCCTTTTTTGATACTGAACAAAGTTCCTCGGACAGGGAGGTCCTTGAGCAGAGAAAGAAAGAAGAGGAAAGTGACTTAATGGGTTCTCTAGTGGTTAATCTTTCAGGCTGTGTACTCAGTCGCAGTTGGATCTACTGGGAAAAGGACTTAGCTTTATACCGGCCATTAGATCTACACATGATGAATTGGTTTTAGATTTAAAACTCTTTGGAAGGAATCTTACCCTTAAATACCTGTTTGACAATGAGCAGTATTCTTCTTTTAAGAAGGAAGATATCTTACTTAAGCAACCTAGTACCTTCACTCCACTTAACCATCCAGCGGATGATTAATTCATTTATGCCTGTGAAGAAGAATTAATGAAATTAAGAACAGCGCACGAAGGAAAACAATTTTACAACTTTACAAAGGAAGAAAACTTAGCCCTTTCTGAACTAAGAAGAAGGGAAGATATTGTGGTCAGACCTGCTGACAAAGGAGGAGCAGTAGTGGGACTTGAAGCTGGTTTCTATGTGCATCAGATGAAGAATATGCTAAATGATGAAAAGACATATCAAGTGATAAGTAAAAATGAACTCAATATTTTGAAACAACAAATTTGTGATGCCTTTTATGACATGTTAATGAACAGAGAAATAAACGAAGGACTATATGAACTATTCAACAGTATCCATCCCACTATACCAATAATAAGTGGCTTGACTAAGATACATAAGAACAGCTCATGTCCACTGTTACGTCCCATTGTAGCAGGTAGAGGATGGATGACTGAATCTATCTCCATTTTTGTGGGAAATGAATTACTTCCTAAGGCATGCACTGTTATTAAAGACACAGCTGAGTTCCTGAAATGGTTATATATGACCATGGAAGATAGATGTGACTTTGATCAGCTTCGGCTTGTTACCTTGGATGTTAAGTCTCTTTACTTCCATTCTGAATGATATAGGAATGGAATTTATTAGAGAATTTCTCAATGAAGAAAAAATGAAATCAAGGTTGATTTGTGATTTATTGGAACTAATACTTGAACAACGTTTTCATTTATGATGATTGCTACTATTGGCAAAGATGGGGGGTTGCCATGGGCACCCCCTGTACAAATAGTTATGCTAATCTTGTATTAGCCAAATGGGAACGAGGATGGTTTCAAGATGTAAGGAATATCTGGAAAGAGCACATGATATTATACTGTAGATTCGTGGATGATACCTTTGTTCTATGGAAGGGGGGGTGAGGAAGAATTAAGAACTTTTGTTGATTTCATAACTGGCACAACTACCTTCCTAATATTTGAGGTGAATTCATCCAAGACTACCACTGATTTCTTAGATGTCAGATTGAAATTGGATCCAGTCAGAGGTATCACCACTAGTTTATATAGGAAATCTATGTGGTGAAACCACATGCTACATTTTTCTAGCATGCATCCAAGACATGTATTTACCAATATTGTTGAGAATCAAGTATGTAGAATATCCAAATTATGTACCAATGATGATACTTTTCTTGAAAAAAAAAAGAAAAACTTGTTGATAGTTTTAAGCAACGTGATTATAAGATGGATAAATATGGACTAGACAACAATAAAGCCATGGAAATACGTAAAAAAAGAGGGAAGCCTTATTATTCTACAAATTATTTCTCTAGCAACAGCCAACACATTTCAGATATAGGTAGAAAGAGAACTACTATGCGAGTGAATATGACATACAGTTCCGACCATGATGATATAACTAAAGTAAAAGAAGTTTTGGCCAATATTAACTACAGATGATAAGATTAAAGACATTTTGGGAGATGCTCCTCATTTTATGTTAAAAAATAAGAGGAACCTTAAAAGACTATTATGTAATAAAGATGGTGCTAAACATACTGCTAGTAACATCAAAATGGGCTTTACAGGCACGAGAAAATGTGGCTTTTGCAAAATATGTAATGTGATTAACTGTACTGATACATTCACACACCCGGTTGATCAACAGAAATTTGTTTTTATGGAATAGCCAACTGTCTAAGCAAAAATGTTGTATATATTGCAACATGTATCCTATGTACAGCATTCTATACAGGGAAAACGAACATGAAACTCAAAGAAAGAATAATTAAACATCATTCTGACATTAGAAATAAAAAGGAAACCAATGCAATGTTTGCACATATACGGGACAACGAAGGACATACTTTTTTATTCATGGTTATTTCCGTCTTTAGTTAACCTTATTGAGCAGGAAGAAGCTAAATGGATCATGAAACTTAGAGCAATTCATTCACCAGGGTTAAATGGTTGTGTCCCACTTAAACCTTTTTTAAAACATCGGAAAATAGTTAAAACCATCCCCTAATAATTTGGCCCTCCAATGTTATGTGAAAAGAGATTTATTTTCTATACAGATCTTAGAGTTGTTGATCTCACTCGAAGATCAAGTATGAGCTTTTACAGAAAAGATCTTTTCCTAAATATGACTCCTTTATTATGTTTTAAGAAGGTGTGGATTCTTGTATTATATGATTTGCCACTAGGTTGTGTATGGATGTGAAAAATTCAGCGGACTGGAATACTTGAGTGTAGTGAAGAAAAGTATGGCTTTTATGCCTTTTTTGATATTCGTGGAAGTGTTATTTTTCATTGAGCCCATAACTACATGGTAGCTTTATTATTTTCATTAGACTATGAAGAGTTGAAGAGTTCCTCTGTTGATGGAGTGATTTTCACTTTTTACTTTCGGGCGTGATCTCTCCACTGTGTTGCCTGGCTTTGGAGGTGTGTGAACCATTGGATAATTTGATTGGCCAGATGCTAAGAATGGAGCAGCGTGTTTTACTGGATGTAATGATTTTTACTATGTGGAAGGAACCCTGATTGGATATTACTACTTTTTAAACCAGGAAACCCTGATCTAACATACTGGATCTGAAAAAGGCTTAGAAGCTGAAAGCGCTTATCCGTATACAGGGTTTCTTTTATTTTTAACTTGTGTTCTGTGATTTTGTGCTACTCATTAAAAAATTTTTTGATCGTGTTTTAGATGTTGCCTGTGGATATAACGTGGACACATTGTAGTGCTACGCTCTTCTGTTTTTAGTGACTTTGTTGTTTGTTGTTGAAAAAAACTAAGGGTAATGCTGCTCAACGCCAGAAGTCTAAACCTGAAGATGCACGCTCTCGAAACCCTCCTCAGTATGGAGAGCATCGATGTCTGTGCAGTGACAGAAACCTGGTTCAAGGCTCCCGAGAGCATCCCAGCACTACCAGGTTATACCTCATATCATACTTTTCGTCCCCAAAACGTGGACCAAACCACAAAAGGAGGGGGAGTATCCATATTCATCAAAGATACCCACACCTCCAGGTTACTGGCAACGCACAAAGCATCCGAGACCATCCATGTGCAACTAACCATAGGCAAAACTGCCCTACAGTTTGTAGCATGCTACAGACCACCCTCTCAAACTCAGGAACCCCACTCAGCCTTCCTAAAGACACTGGAGAATATGAATGTCTCTCCAAATACCATCATATTGGGAGACTTCAACTACCCAAACATAGACTGGGAGCATTACTCAAGTCCCAACACCCTAGCCCAAAGGTTCCTAGAATTCATAAACTCAAATGCGATGGAACAACTAGTCACCACTCCCACAAGAGGGGATAACATATTAGACCTGATCATCACAAATATGGGGACACAATGCTCCACACCGGAAGTATACCCCTCATTGGTGAGATCAGACCATAAATTAATCTCACTGGAAATCCACATCCCACCCCCACCCCCAGCACAGAAGACCACAGTGAAGAATTTCTCAAAAGCTGACTTCACACTTCTTAAGACTGAAATGGTATCCTTCAAGGCCCCAGGGCCAGTGGAAACCACAGCCCACTCCACTGAATCCTTTAAAAATGCATTCTATGGACACTTTCAAGAATGCATGGATCATGCAATCCCAAATAAAACCAAGACCCATTCCCCCAAAGGCAGGCATCCTGTCTGGTGGACCCCAGCCATTAATAAGCTTTACAACAGAAGGAGGAAGCTACTACATGATAGAGCAAAATCCCTAAAAGGGAAGGCATCTCTGATCAGTACTAGCAAAAAACTACGATCACTCATAAAATCATCCAAGGCCAACTTTGAGAGAAAAATTGCAGAAGACACTAAAGACAATCACAAGGCCTTCTTTAGTTATGTTAGAAACCTGGGTGGAAACTCACCGATATGCTCAGAGTTAGTCCAAAATGACAAAAAATACACTGAACCCACAGACATTGCCAACATACTGGCAGACAGGTTCAGTGCAAATTTCTCCCCACCCTCCCCCTAAAAGGACAAATACCTATCCCAGCAGAGTGTAGCCTCCCTGACATCTCAGATGCCCAGGTGAGAGCCGCCCTCTCCAAAGCTAAAAACACAGCATCAATGGGACCAGACAGTGTCCCGGGTTGCGTACTACATGAACTCCAAGAGGAACTAAAGCCACACATAAGGCTGCTGTTTAATCTTAGCCTTACTACAGGATATGTACCCAAAGAATGGCGTACAGCAACAGTGGTCCCACTCCACAAAGAAGGTGCTTCTACGGACCCTGGAAATTACCACCCCATAAGCTTGACAAGCCTGGTCTGCAAAGCTATGGAGAGGATCATTATGGAACTCCTAAACAAAGACATTGGGGACCTACAGACATTGGATCCTACCCAATTCGGCTTTGTCAAGGGCAGATCCTGCCTCTTGAACCTGGTCGACTTCTTTGAAACAGTCACTAAGGCCATTGATGAGGGTAAGGCAGTTCACACAGCCTACCTTGACCTTGCAAAAGCCTTCGACAAAATACCCTACTCGGGCATCATAGACAAGCTCACCAGCTTAAATGTAAACCCATATGTCACAAGATGGGTTGCAAACTGGCTCAAGGACAGAACCCACAAGGTCAGAATTGCTGGAGCCATGTCCGACTCTAAGCCAGTCACAAGTGGTGTCCCACAGGGCTCAGTCCTGGGACCTCTCTTGTTCGGCATTTATTTTTCTGAGGTGCAAGCTAACATAGGAGGATTGTGGCTGACAAAGTTCGCAGATGACTGCAAACTGGGCACCATAATTGATTCTCCAGCAGACACAAGCATCCTTTAAAAAGGTCTCATAGAAATGGATAACTGGTGCCAGAGCCATGGCCTTAAACTAAATGCCAAAAAATGTATAGTCATACCCTTTGGGAAAAACAAAGTACCCACAAATTACCACATAGGTGGTAATCCATTAAGTACGGAAGAAGTAATCAGAGACCTAGGGACTCAAGTTGACAGTAACCTCTCATTTGACACTCACATTGCCAAAGTGGTTAGAAAGACCTTCTATATTGCCCACCTTATCATGAAAGGATTCACATCTAGATCAAGCGAGGTCATTGTGTCCCTTTACTTTTCCCTTATCAGGCCCATAATTGAGTACAATGCCCCATTTGGGATGTACCTTATCCGACACCTGCAGCAGTTAGAAAGACTCCAAAAGTACCTCAACAAGAGGATCAAGGGTCTCAAACATATGCCATATGCTGCCCGGCTGAAGAAACTCCAGCTCTTTTCAGTCGCATACTGTCTACTCAGAGGTGATCTATGCCTGACGTGCAAGGCCATGTCCAATCCGGAATTAATGGACATGCTCCACCTCAGAAAATCCAAATCCACCAGAGCCACGAGAGCAAGAGATTTGAACCTCAACACAGAAATAAATAGGATGTGCTGGAGGGACAGACTCATAACCCAGAGGCTCCCTTCACTCTGGAGCAGAATTCCAGTCCATCTTAGGCAGAGCCCTTCACTGACTCTCTTCAAGAGAAATCTTAACGAGTGGATGGTAGATCGTAGGTTTACCCCGGGGGTCATCTCTGTGTCACTGCTAGACAGAGACACAGTAAACTAAATGGGCACAGTATTCTCATTCCAAGGGGTGGCGAAAACCAAACACACTCTGGCTAGGCTTATAAATGCCCTAGGGCAGATAGCCTAGTATAAACCTATGAACCTATGCTGAGCGTACTTCAGCAGAGATTTCTCCTTCTCTTGTTTTTCAACCCAGAATTGATGGACATGCTCCACCTAAAGAAAACCATATCCCCTCGAGCCACACGCTCCAGGGATCTAAACCTCACCACAACAATAAATAGGACATGCTGGAGGGATAGATTCCTGTCTGAGAGACTTCCCATGCTCTGGAACAAGATTCCAATCTACATTAGGCAGAGCTCCTCGCTAACCCTCTTCAAGAGAAACCTTGACGAGTGCATGGGAAACAAAGTTTACTCCAGGGATCACTTCAATGCAGGACAGAGGCACAGGGAACTAATCTAAGGGGGGGGGGGGGCAAAAGCCAATACATTCCGGCTAGGCTTATAAATGCCTTCAGGCAGATAGCCTAGTACCTATCTATGAATCTATGAACCTATTAAGTGAGACAGAGATCCATGTAACATCAAATAAAGGAATAGAGCTTCCAGATTCTTTTGGTAGTTCAAGTTCTGTAGGCCTATAAAATCTTTAGTTAGGAAACTTTAGGTATTTCCAATTGTTATATGTAGTGAGATGCATCCCAAAGGGGGGGGGGGAGGTGGCGGGGCTGTATCTGATAATTGGCCTGATCAGTGCTGATTATAAGGGAGTGATTATCTCTCTCACCCTTGATGATATTCCTTTGGTAATTAGCTAAGCTAAATAAAATGATTTCCTGATATGCATTGTTCCATCATTTTCAAAAGAGGGAGATATCAACCCAAGTATCTCATTCCCTAACTAAATATTTGTTTTAGAGGTGTGCCATCTAGACAGTATGAGGAGATGATGGGATGTCTATCAAAAGTGTAACCAGCTCGTCAAGTGCTCAGAGCAGTCTCTTCAGTATTGCCCTCCTCAACAATTGAGCAAAATAAAAAAAAAGGATCTGTGATATGTTGGCTCCCACCCAGTAAACTGTGTCATGATTCATATAAAAAACAAAAAAGTCTGAGATCAGGTACAGTACCTTGGGCTTCTGAAATACAGGAGCCAATCATGTCCCATTTTTGCACACTGCCACCGACCAATTTTCTTCAAATGTTTTTCAACTATAATCTTTTAACTTGTAGCAAACTGCATGCTACAGCATAGACCACACATGGAGTGGTACAGTGCTCAGGTTTGACTGCAAATACAATTCTATCTTTTAAAAACAAGTGTCTGCACTAAAGAGTACTCTGGATTGGATGGCCAGTTATGTCCTCTAACAATTTGTACCCAATGAATTGCCCCCTTTGCCCCACAATAGGTATGCTACTGATGATACTGCTTTTATTAGCATTTAGTTTGGGTGCACTTTTAGTACAACAAGAGCTTAGAAGGGCAAGTTTATTCTGGAGGGTCTGGATGTCAAAGGGTGACTTAACTTCCAGTTAGCAATCATCTGCAAACTGGGTTAGCCAAAAGGTCTTGGCTGTCTGTTCAGAGATCATAGAGCTTAAGTTAAATAGTTTGAGTGGTGTGTTTGGAAGGGCAGGTTTTACAACATTAGCAAAGCACCTATAATCAAGTCCCATGGAAGACGTATTTTTGGTCTACAATAACATTGTCAAATGATCATTACAGATAATTGGAAGAGTTGGTTTCCAATTTAGTCTGATGAAAATATTGAAAGCACCATTATTGTTTTTATGGTATCCTTTATGATAAGTTAGATGCCCTTGAGTCAAAATTGACTCATGACTCTATGGTTAGGCACCATAGTGTTCTCGGCTATACAAAGTGCATTATAATAAAAATTATTTAACTATCAAGCAGAATCATACTGATCTGAATCATATAATTGTAAAGATCACTTGTCTCATGTATAGGGTCTCTTTTGTAATATCAAATGTCTGTAATTAATATGCAAGTATGGTTCACCAAATATATGTAAAAATAACATGCTATGCTTTATTGTATATCCTTTCCTGTACCTGAAAATGTTCAGCATTGCTCTTTTGTAAGTTAATGTAATATGCTGTCACTGGAGCTTTTGTCCTTGGGTCTCCTCTGAAAATGGGCACCCACCCAGTTGGACTTTCCTGGTAAACAAATTAATAAGAAATAAAAATAAAATGTTATGGAAGCTGATTGCCAGACCTTTCTTCCACACAGATAATGTTGCTGCCCAGTTTTCCCCCAACCAGGTTTTGGACCCAGGTCTCGAATTTGATAATCCTGTACCTTAACTTGTGCTATCAGTCTAGGCTCATATACATCTGTATCTTTTTTCCCCAAAAAACATTTTTTATTGAAATTTTTAATTCATATTAAATAATTTTGAATAGAAATAGAGTCTTACACGTTAATTTAATCAATCATACAGAAGAAAAAAAAAACAGAACATATCAAATCTAAAGCAACAAAACTGTTTACAATGGTGTCCAAGAAAATACTTTACAGTTTTAAATTAAAAAGCTGTATCAAACAGTATTAGTCAGTTTTTGAAGTATCTCCATGACTTCTATCCAAACATTATAGTAGGAAGTGATTCTTTCAGCTCTTGTCTTGATTGCAGCTATTTCCATTAGAGAAACATTAAGAGTGATATTCCTGAATTCTGTAAATGTTGGCGAAATCTTGCTATTCCAGTTTGTAGTAATAGTTTTATGGTAAATGGCTAATAATATCCAAAATAATGAATATTTGGATTTAGGAACACATTTAGGAATCAAAGCATTAAACAAAATCAAAGATTTGGTCAACTGAAAATTATCATTAAAAATAGTTTGCAAAAAACAATTTTTCCCAAAATGATCCAAGTAAATTACATTCATAAAACATATGTTGCTAGTTAGCTTTCACTTTTAGCATCTCCAACATTCTATTTCATGATTAAATATTATTGTATCTTTATTCAAATCTGTTATTCTTTACTTTGTACATCTTATCTGTACAGTTTATCCATAGAAGTTTATTTTTCTTCTTGTTTAATTTTTTGTAAACTATTTTTTTATTCCTATACTACAAATGTTTTGACTTGTATTACTTGTCCTCTAAATCTAATTTTGTATAATCTATGTATAAATTTTTCACTTTGGAGATTTTCTCTTTGGGCCTCCGCTGAAAAAGGGCACAAGCTCAGATGGACTAACCTAGTCAACAAATGTCAAATAAATAAACATTAGGTCAATTTTATGTGTTGTAATATAGATTCAATGAATATATTTCCATGAAAATAATTTCCATTGTAGAGACAAGGAAGTTTGCATTAAGAAATGTCATCCTCCATAGGAGAGTGATTATTAATAGTTTTATAATAATTCCAATAACTTTCTTTTAAAATATGATTTTGTATTCTTTATATATTTTAGAAAACATTTTCCTTTAACTGTTTAAATACCTGTAATACAAATTCTCTAAGTTTAGGAATGTTTTGCATGGTTTATGGATACATTGAGTTGGTTTTAGTTAAAAATGTATTGCCTTATTTTGTGTAGTACCATCCACAGTTAATTATCTAGATTAAATTAGTTCATAAGATGTTTCATATGCATCCTTCCAGAATCCATCAGTTGGTGTCAAACAATTAAGTTTTTTTTTTCCTCTGAGAATATTCACATTCTTAATAGTGTCTAAATTATTTGGTGTATATGATATTGGGAATAATAAATACAAATCTTTGATAAATGGATTTATATTTTAAAAGAGGATAATGTACTAGATATAAGTTTAGAAGGAATACATTTATTTCTGTTACCTAGAATATAATCTCTCACCATCCATTATGGTCTATAAGACAGAATATTTGTGTTTAAGATGTTGTTGACAGATTTGAAACCAAATTTGTTCTTAAATTTATTCCCACCTTGCTGAATATGAAGAATTTAACCATAGAGATAATGTTTTGACAATAGGCGATAAAACATACATATCAAAGTCTGGAAGATTAATAACCCATTTCCCAATCTTTTAATTGGTTTACTAATGCAATTCTTGTTTTTTCTTGGGAGGATACCATAAAAATTAGCATTAAAATATTAAATTGATGTATATAAAGCTTTAGGAGGAGGTAGTGAGCTTGAATACAATATAATATTTTTGAGGAAATCATTTTAATTAGGAGATATCTCCCTGCATTGTAAAAAAAAATAATGTATTTAATTTCTCAGTCAGATGTTTAATTTTTTTGGATATTAACATTTAACATTTCGTCTGCATTGTTAAAGTGATCCCTAAATAATGATCCCTAAATGATTTTATCAGGAACTATATATTTATCAAACTGTTTATCTTTCTTATTAGAATTTATTAGTAGTATCTTATTTTATTTTCATTGAATTTAAGTACAGAAATTCTCTGGAAAGAATCTATAATATCAAATAATGTTTGGAATGAGTTGTCTTTCAATGTCAAAATGTCCTCAGCAAATAGTTGAATCTTCAAAATTAAGGTATCTGTGAAATGAATGCCTTTAATATTTGAATTCATCCTGACACAATTAGCAAATAGCTCAGTGACTAAATCAAACAACAAAGGAGATAAAGGGCAACTCTGTTTTGCACCTTTAGTAATTTTAATAGAACTAGATGTGCATGACCCAATCTTAATACAAGCTAAAGAATGGTCATAGAAGTATTAATTGAGTAAACTCATGTGAAAATCCATATTCTTTTAATGCTTGGAACAGGTAGTCCCAGCAAACAATCACAAGTACTATTTATATCTAAACTTACTATAGTCATTTTATCTTCTTTGAGGTTAATGTAATCAATGTAAGAATTATTTTAATGTTATGTGTGTTGCTATCGTTTATGGATAAAGTTTGGACTTCCTCAATTACTAAAGGGATCAGTTTAATTCTACTAACATATATGGCCATAAACATTTTATAATCATTGTTTAAAAGAAATATTGGTCTTTATGAACAGCATTCTTTTGGATCCTTATCTGATTATATTGGTCTTTATGAACAGCATTCTTTTGGATCCTTATCTGATTGTAAAGTTGGATGTATTAAAGTATATTTCCAAGATGGAAGGGTATTTTCTTTAACACACATACTTTGAACAGTAAAGCTTCTGTAGGTAATTTATACATTTAGAGTATAATATTATCAATTATAGGAGCCTTGTTTAGTTTTAGTTTATTAATTTGTGACTTAATGTCAGATATTGTAATTGATTTATCAATTAACTTTATTTTCCTTTCTGTTTATTTTTGATAAATTTCTTAAAGAAGGGATTTATTCTCTGTGGTTCAATTTCTATATTGTTTGAATTAAAGCAAAGTGTGTTTTAAAAGATTCTAAAATACTTTCTATGTCAGAAACTTCTTAGTACCAGGAATATATATTTCTTTAATCTGATTAGATTTTGCAATATTTGTTGTATTTGTTATTCATCTTTAATTTATGGGATTTATGGAAAAAGAAACATTTTTTTTAAGTTAATCATAGTTTTATGGTGCAGTATTTGTAAATATTTTGTTTATCTCATGTTTCTTTTGCAAACTGTTTCCTTTTGGCATATAAAGTTATAGATTAACCAATTTCATTTGTAACTCATCTAATTCCTCATTCCACTGTTTTTACTTATTTATAAACCAGGCTAAGACTTTACCCTACAGATAACACTTCAAAGAACCCCACACAATATTTCTGAGATTTCATCCATATTATTTATATTTAAAAAGCTTTGAATTTCCTTATCATAAAATTCCTTAAAATCTTTTAAATTCATTATATAAGCTGGGATTTTCCAGTTCTATTCTCGGCTGGGGTGCCTTCTGTGTGGAGTCTGCATGTCCTCCCTGTGGTTGCGTGGGTTTCCTCCAGGTGCTCCGGTTTCCTCCCACATCCCAAAGACATGCAGTAGGTGGATTGGACACTCTAAATTGGCCCTAGGTGTGAGTGTGTGCATGTGTGTGCCTTCTGTGGAAGGTTGGGTGTTGGCTGGCAACTTGACACCGTAAAACTCCACTGCCAATCATGAGCAGACAGGTGATCCGCTGTGGTGACCCCTAATCGGGAAAAAGCCGAAAGAAGAAGAATAATATAAGCTGGGATTCTAGTAATGTTTACACTTTGTCTGGGATCCATTACCAAGTCAAATATAATTGCATTATGGTTGGATAGGGGGCATGCAAATATTAACTCTGATGTTTTGAAGAAATGTTTTTTGAAATATATACCCTATTCTTGATTCTGTACCATGACAATGTGAGCAATGTGTAAAAAAATAGTGAGTTGGACTCAGCAAAATTATTTACATCTTTAATATTAAAAATATTAATAAAGTTTGATGATGCTTTTGATGTGGCTGGTTTTCCTGTGTGTGTTCTGTGCATTAGTATCATTATCAGTTAAAATACAGTTTAAATCTTCTGCAAGTATTAGACTCTCCTTGAATATTGCACAATACCTTCAAGATGATGCTTGACCACTTTAACCCCTAAGCCATGAATCCAATATAAATTAATTTATGTATAAAGCTTTCCATTTATATTCAGAGATACTAAACACAACATGCCAGAATTATCATGGTAGGTGTTTATAATTTTGGGCAATAAAGCAGAATTTCTCTACAAAATTGCTACCCCTCTTTTTTGTTTATGAAGAGAACTTACTAAAACAGAGTAGTTGTTGGAGTTCTGTCTATATCTTCTTGTACTAAACGGATGTTCTTGTAGGAAAACAATTTGAGCATTGAATAATTTTAGATATTTAAATAACTTCCCCTATTACTACTGTTATTTAAACCATTAACATTAATGGAGATAACATTTCTTACATATATTGTTTTTAGCACTGTAGTTAGACATGCAACTACTATTATTTTCAGAAACAGAAATAAGGAATATCTTAAAGAAGAAAGTTTTTATCGATCTTCTAATATACTATAAATAATCTTGGACACCCGTAAGAACACATTAGGGTAAAAAAAACACTGAGCATAAAACTAAAAATCAAACTAGGCCTATCCTGAGGTATAAAACCTCATACTTGAATATCATTGCCATTCAAGTGTACCTTCTAACTCAGTCAAAAATCCTATTCTTCAATCTATCTAAAATATTTACTTTGTACAGAAAATAGTAAACTAGTTTGTATTAATGTTTAAATTATATTTACATTATAGAAGGAAATAGACATGAAATCGTAAAGAAAAGTTAAAATGAAAAATATTATGAAATTTAAAAAACAGTCTCAAAACTGTTAATATTACTATGTAAAATGTCATAAATTTTAACTGCATTGTTAAAGAAAGAAAAAAGTAGATTTATCATGGTTTAAATTTAGCGACAGTATTGAGATGTATCTGTATAAGATTTATATTGGAACTTTTGTTAGGAATGATTCAGTAAACTTAATCACTCAGATATATAATAAAGAAAGGAGAGAAAAAATATTTTGATTATAAAGATTAACCAGTAAGGAACTTAATGGATGTATACTTTAAATCACCTTTATAAATTTCAAAAGTAAAGCATCTTGTAACATTAAAGGAAAAAAATATTAATTGTCATGTCAAAAAACATTTGAGCAATATTTTCATAAAAGAAAAAGCATAACATTGGTCTTATGCATAGGTTCATAGGTTCATAGGTTCATAGGTAGGTACTAGGCTATTGGCCCTAGGACCCATACAAGCGTAGCCAAAAAATGTACCCTGGCTTTTGCCACCCAAGAAAATTATTTTCCTGTGCCCCTGTCGAGCAGAGCCACAGAAGTGATCCCCGGAGTGAATTTCCCATTTCCCATCCAATCATCAAGATTTTTCTTGAAGAGTGCTAATGAGGAGCTCTGTTTGACATAGATAGGTAATCTGTTCCAGAGTATGGGAAGTCTCTGGGACAGGAATCTATCCCTCCAGCATATTCTGTCTATTGTGGTGACAAGGTTAAGGTCCCTAGAGCGTGTAGCTCGGAGGGATTGGGATTTCTTTAAGTGGAGCATGTCCAACAGCTCTGGGTTTGACATAGCTTTGTATGTTAGGCAGAGATCACCCCTGAGTAGGCGATATGCGATAGAGTAAAGCTATAGTTTTTTGATACGGTCTGCATAGGGCATCTGTTTGAGGCCAGTAATCCTCTTTGTGAGGTATTTCTGTGGTCTTTCCAGTTGTTGTAGATGTCTTGTGAGGTACATACCAAAAGGGGCATTGTACTCTATAATGGGTCTAATGAGTGATGAGTAGAGGGGAACAATGACCTCTTTTTTTCTGGATGAGAATCCTTTTGTGATGAGATGAGCCACGTAGAAGGATTTCCTGACCACTGTGGCGATGTGATTATCAAAGGAGAGACTACTGTCCACCTGTGTCCCAAGGTCTCTTATCACATTTTTGGCATTAAGTAGACTACCAGCTATGTGGTAGTTCATGGGTACAGAGTTTTTACCAAAGGGGATGACAATACACTTTTTGGCATTGAGCTTTAGGCCATGGCTTTGACACCAGGTATCTGTCTCAGTGAGGCCCTTTTGTTGTTTATCCACATCGTTAGGAGTTTTGATTATGGCTCCTAGTTTGCAGTCATCTGCAAACTTTGTTAGCCAAAGACCTTCTTTGTTGGCCTGCACTTCAGAGAAGTAGATACCAAACAGGAGAGGACCCAGGACTGAACCCTGTGGTACTCCACTTGTCACTGGCCTGATGTCGGATTTGGAATCCGCTACTTTCACAGTGTGGGTTCTGTCCATGAGCCAGTTGGCAACCCATCTTGTGACATAGGGATTTATACCTAGTTTAGTGAGCTTATCTATAATTCCAGAGTGGGGGATGGTGTAGTTAGCCTTGGCGAGATCTAGATATGCTGTGTGAACCATTTTACCCTCATCTATGACTTTGGTGACTGCTTCAAAGAAGTCAATCAGGTTTAGGAGACATGATCTGCCTTTTACAAATCCAAACTGAGTAGGGTCCAGAGTTTGGAGATTACCAATGTCTTTGTTTATGAGTTCCCGATGATACGTTCCATGGCCTTGCAGACCAGGCTCGTCAGGCTAATGGGGCAGTAGTTCCCAGGGTCCGTCATGGCTCCCCCTTTGTGGAGTGGGATAACTGTCGTGGTGTGCCATTCAGTGGGTACAAAGCCTGAGGTGAGGCTATGATTGAACATGGTACTTAGGTAGGGTGCCAGTTCATTCTGTAGTTCATGTAGAACGCAGCCTGGGATATTGTCAGGTCCCATGGATGCTGTGTTCTTGGCTTTGGAGAGTGTGCATAAACGTAAAGGCAGTATAACTCAGATCAAACATGGAATTGCTAAATAAAATTGAATCATAAAATATTGTGATTCATGCATTCTCACTACGAATAAAATACAGAAATTAAAACAGTATTAAGATTAAATATATGAGATGCAACATAGTATCTTAATTTATTAATCAAGTCTTGTATTAGCACATCTATTTAAGATAAATATAAACCCAACGTTAATCATTTTAAACTGAAAATATATATTGGAGCTTATATAAAAGGTGTAATATACATGGGTCTACTTCACATTGTTGAAGGCCGACAATATCAAAGCTGATATTTTCGGCACCAGATTAGTGAAAGCAAAAAACATTGAACGTTTAAATGGAAATTTCCGTAAGGGGAGATTTCCATTTAGTTCAATGTAGTGCGGTCTCGGAGTTGGTATATTTAAGTAGGGGGTGTGTGGGGGCGCGGCCCCCCACATGGGGGGTGCAGGGTGGCTTGCCCCCCTGCTTGCAAAGTTAAGTTTTTATTTATTTTTGTTTTTAGGCATTTTTTTATCTTTCGATGTTTCAGAATTCGATGATATGGCGTCGACCATATCAGATTCGATATTCTGAAACTTCGATAAAATAATATAGACGCAATATACATTTATAAATTTAGTCAAAAAATGTAGAAGCATATAATCAGACTACCTGCTTCATATTAAAATAATGAGGGTACATTTTCTGTCAGTAAGGAATAAAGGGAAAAATGTGTTACTTAAATTTTATTCAAAAATAGAACTATAAAAATGTAGAATAAAATGTGTGAAATTTTTCCAATGTAAAATAAATTACAATGTTTAAACAAGGCTAGAGTTATTTGTGAATGCTTTAAGGTTTACCCCTTTAAAAAGCCAGAAACAGTAACTGCTCATTTATAGCCTTTGACTTTAATTTTTACGTCATATTAGAGCTGTACTGGTCAGTACTGTATGCATATTTGCAAGGGAATTAAAAAAAAAAAAAAAAACAAGAAAATGGCCATATCACCTCATGATCTCGGCAGGAAGCTGAGAATTAAGTTAACAGTTTGATTACTTAATAGTGTAGCATGAGCACAGGATATGGAAAATTGCTTTTTTCTCTCAGGAAATGAGAGATTAGTAACTATACAAGTTATTTTAAGGATGCAGTTCTATATAAGCATCAAAAGATAATACTATAGCTATTTGTATTAGAAAGACCACAAATGCCATAAAAGAAAACAAAATATTAAAACCAAATATGACATGTTTCTAAGATGAGCAAGAGCAAACACTCAACAGTCTTTTCAACTCTGAAAACCAGTCACCTTTGAATGCCTTCTTCAAAGTAAACATTTTGGTATTATCTAAATCAATTATAAAATACTATGTCTGGCACAAAGCACTGTGAGAATTATATTTTAAAGTGGAAAAGCTTCCACAATTATACTTATCATCAAACAGTTCTATAGAAAGGCAGGAAACAATAAAATGTCATTACCTGCAGTTTTCCTTAGTAGAATAATTTGAGATCAAAATGTAATAAAACCATTGATAAAGACTAAACGTAATATTGTAGGTAAGGAGATATAGAAACAAGAAGAAAACAAAATAGTATCTTTTTACCTTACTTTCTATTTTGAGCACAAGATCCATTTGTTTGAGTCAGTTCAAGTGTCATAACAGTAGGATGATCTTTGTTGAAACAAGAATAATACAAAAATTATTTTAAATATGAAGGAAGCAAATGAGAGTGTAAATAGTTTTTGTCCTTCAGTTTTTTCTTCTTTGTGTCAACTATCTGCCAGTCATTCTTCTCAACCTGTCTCTTCAATGAACCGGAGCATGAATCCATACTTTCAGATTTTTCTAAAATGTTGCTGGATGTTAAAGAAATAGCTGAGTCTAATTTATAAAATGTATTGATTCCATCAAGAAGAAAAACTTTGGCTGGGAATAACAAATATGTTTTGATTTGTTTCTTTAGCTCATTTATTACACGGATATATTCTTTCCTTCTTGAAACAACTGCAGAGGAGTAATCACTGCCAAATCTTTTAACATTTTCTGAATTTGAAAGGAGAGTTTGACGAAACAGACTTTTAAAACAAGTTCTTTATCCTGGGAAGAGAAAAATCTTGCTTTTATAGATCTTGGTTTATTTGGTTTGCTAGATGACAAGGGAGCAGCCAGGAACTTGCGCACTCATTCAGTTCCAAAAGAAAGATTCTGGTAATTTCAGGATATCAGGAATCCAGGATAAAGGCAAATTATCATATTTTCTCCTGCAGTCTTTTCAGGTAGTACATAAATACGGAGACTGTTTCTTCGAGATCTATTTTCAAGATCATCAATTTTGTGTAATAAAGAAGTGTTTTGTTTTAATAATTCCACATGCTGTTCTTCAAATGCTCTTCCCACTATATGATTTAATGATTCTTTGATGCTGGCAAGTTGGGTTTTCTGGTGTAAGACAATGTCCTGTAGTAGTTCCATCAATTTTTTACACTCATCATTGAAGGTATCCAACTTATTTTCCATTTTGTCAAACTTTATCAATAATTCATGTATGCTGTTGTATAAGGATTATAACTCTTTCTTGAAAGACACATCTTGTAAGTTGTTGTTTTAAGAATACTTCATATTGAAGAACTGTCAGAGTCCTTACTGATGGTAATTGACAGGAATTTGATAAAATAAAAGTTCAAAAACAAGATGCAGACTTCAAGGGTTCTTAGTAGATTAAGAATTCCACAAAACATAAGTCCAGAATCTCAAATAGTTGAAAATTCCTGTCAGAAATATGTTTTAGATAGGAGAGTTAAGAAAGAGTGCTGTTAGCCTGACACCATCTTGGCCATGCCATCATATATATTTGTATCTTGAAGTAGAGAGAATACTTGAGATAATACAGTCTTGAACATAACTTCCTCCATGCCCTTGTGTGTTTTTAAACTGTCAGATATTGTGGTCTTCATATATGCATATATGACTGTCAGGTAAACTGATGGCAAAACTACACCTACACACACACACACACACACACACACACACACACACACACACTGGATATAAAAAGTTTACACACCCCTATTAAAATGCCAGGTTTTTGTGATATAAAAACATGAGACCACAATAAATCATTTCAAAACTTTTCCCTTTAATGTGCCCTATAACCTGTATAATTCAATTGAAAAACAAACAAATCTGTTAGGAGAAAAAATATGAAAAATGAAAAACGTACAATAAGCTGCATAAGTCTGCACACCCATAAACAAATACTTTGCTGTGTGTGCACACCCTTAAACTAATACTTTGTTGAAGTACCTTTTGATTTAATTACAGCATTCAGTCTTCTTGGGTACACACCTGCCATCGATTAAAGAGACTCTGATTAACCCAAAATAAAGTTCAGTGGTCTTAATAGGATTTTCCTGATATTTACTCAGTTGCCTGCTACAGAAAAAGCCATGGTTCACAGAGAGCATACAAAGCATCAAAGGGATCTCATTGTTGAAAGGTATTAGTCAGGAGAAGGGTACAAAAAATTTCCAGAGCATTGCATATACCATGGGACACAGTGAAGACAGTCATCAAAAAGTGGAGAAAATATGAAACAACAGTGACATTGCAAAGAACTGGACATCCCTCCAAAATTGATGAAAAGAACAGACGAAAACTGACCAGGGAGGCTGCCAAGAGACCTCCAGCAATATTGAAGGAGCTGCAGGAATTTCTGGCAAGTACTGGTTGTGTACTACATGGGAAAATACTCTCTTGTATTCTCCATATTTCCTGGGCTATGGGGTAGGGTTGCAAGACAGAAGCCTTTTCTTACACAGAAAAACATCCGGGCCTGACCAAAATTTGCAAAACAATACATCAAGTTTCCCAAAACCATGTGGGAAAATGTGTTATGGTCTGATGAGACCAAGGTTGAACCTTTTGGCCACAATTTCAAAAGGTACGTTTGGCACAAAAACAACACCACCAAAAGAACACCATCCCCACGGTAAAGCATGGTGGTGGCAGTATCATGTTTTGGGGTTGCTTTTCTTCAGCTGGAACTGGGGCTTTAGTCAAGGTGGTGGGAATTATGAACAGTTGCAAATACCAGTCACTTTTGGCATAAAACCTTCAGGCATCTGGGGGAAAGCTGAAGATGAAGAGGAATTTCACCTTTCAACACGAGAATGACCCCAAGCATACATCAAAATCAACAAAAGAATGGCTTTACCAGAAGAAAATTAAAGTTTTGGAATGGTCCAGCCAGAACCCAGACCTTAATCCAATAGAAAATCTGTCAGGTGACCTGAAGAGGGCTGTGCACAAGAGATGCCCTTGCAATCTGACAGATTTGGAGTGCTTTTGCAAGGAAGAGTGGGCAAATATTGCCAAGTCAAGATGTGCCATGCTGATAGGCTCCTACCCAAGAAGGCTGAATGCTGTAATTAAATCAAAAGGTGCTTCAACAAAGTATTATTTTAAGGGTGTGCACACATACGCAACCAGCATATTGTTCATATTTTTTTACCCTAACAGATTTGTTTTTCAATTTAATTGTACAGGTTATAGGTCACATTAAAGGTGGGAAAATTTTGAAATGATTTATTGTGGTCTCATTTTTTATATCACAAAAACCTGGCATTTACCAGGGGTGTGTAAACTTTTTATATCCACTGTATGAGGTCAACTGCACTGTTGTGCCAGTGTAAGAATTTTTATTTACATTTGTTTACTGGGACTGTCTGACTGGGCCAATGGCCCGCTTTCAGTGGAGGCCTGGAAGGAAAAGCTCCATAGAACAGAAATTACAAAGTTTTAAATGAAATAATGTTTAACAATAGTCAAATTCTCAAATTTTCAAAAAGAAAAAAGCAATTCTTAAAGTAGGAGGTGTGACAGGAAAAGGGGGTACATAACATAATGCTAAGTACATAATTCTGAGAACGTAATGCATAGTTTCCAGTACAGGTATATGAGATGACATGAATAAAGTTAGAGAAATAAGTAAGGTATAATGCATATAGCTAAAGATAAGTGAGAGAATAAAGAGCTGGATTTAGGGTGGATAAGTATAATAGTTTAGGGGTGAAGCTGAGAAAAAGTTAAACACTAGTAGCAAGAATGTGTTAGAGGTAGGGAGACATTTATAGCCTGGTTTATTGCAGGAGCACACCCAGTTTTGGTTAAGTATTCCTTTAGTAGTAGTTTGAATTTGGAAGTGTTGGTTATATTAAGTATTGCTCTGGTAAGGAGTTTCATAATTTAGATACCTGGTTTGAGAATATGGAATCTCCACAGCTATTATTTGGTTTGGTTACTTTTAGTAGGTTTTTGTTAGAGGATCTTGGTGATCACGGACAGGAATAGGACTGAACTAGGTGCTTCAGAGCAGGGCAGTTGTCTGGGTGGTAGAAGATGGTATGAGCATATGTTTGGATTTAGTATGGGATTTTCTCAGTGGGACTTGATTATTTAGAATATTGATGAATTTGTCATTAAAATGTGCTAGAGTCTGGTAGAGGTGGAGCTTGAAAAGGGACCAGTTGCATTTTTAGGGGAGGATCTAGAAGGATTCATCTGAGAAATGTTGTTTGTTGCTCATAAATTTGTAAATGATGTTTTTAGGTGGATAGATACGCTGTCTAATTATGTAGGTGGATCTGTGATCTCTTAGGTTTTCAGGAAGACAACCAGATTGGTAATAGTGAGCGGATTTGTTTGTTAGGGTCCAGTCAAGTATAGTCTTTTTTTTTTTTTTTTTTAATTAATTAATTAATTTATTTATTTTTACATATACTGTTCTTGTCAATTCTGTTTGGAGATTGTATTATTTGATCAAAGCAGTGGAGGTTAATAAAGTTGGTGGGATTGTTGGAGGCATACTTCTCAAACTCTTATGCTAGAAATCTGGACAAAGCCTGTCATAATTGGGGGACAAAAGCCAAAAAATAGGGACCAATTTTAAATATTGTTTTTGTAAACTTAGAAAGCTGCTAGTATAACAGGATTTATATTAGCATGTGTTTTCTGAAAGATTTGAAGTCGAACACAAATGTAAGTCATTGTTTAGTGACTTCAGTGCTCAGATCATCCCAGTGATTTGCCAGAAAACCACACATTTTATGAGGAACAGGCCAAAAATATGAGGCAGAAATTTGGACATTCTACAAAAATCTGGACACTTGAGAGATATGGTTGGAGGTGCAGGAGAACCAGTCTAGGTTAAAATCCCACATAATTATGGTTTCCTGTTTGTATGCTGAGGATACCCAGAAAAGGAGGTCTTTAATGGTGGATGGGTTGCTGCCAGAGGGTATGTAGGTTGCTATGAAAATTATACTTTTATTGGAGCTGATTTGCAGAGGCGAGTTTCAAGAATTTCAGGATTACTGGGGCTTATGTAGTTCATTCATTAGACATTCCAAGTTGAGGTTTCCTTTGTATATTATAGCTGTACCACCACTTGGTTTGTGAACCCTATCAAGCCTATGGATATTATACCCATGGGTTAGTATCTCAGTATCTTAGTATCTTGCATGTGTGGCTGTAGCCATGTTTCTGTTATAACTATGTCTGAAGAATACTGGGTGAGGGTTGCATGAAATGGAGTAGTCTTGTTGAATAAGCCTCCAAGGTTCATATTTAAAATGAGATTTGTATTCCTGTGCTGCAGCTGAGTGACATTAGGACAGAAAGGTATTTGTTGAGTGATAGGAGGGCCTGGATTGGAGCAAATATTTCTGCTTAGCGTAATGTGAGATGACTTGATTAGATATAGTAGTGAGTTTGATAAAGAGTTTCATATTTGTGTGATGAGTAAGGTGTTATTTTGGTGTGTACATATTTGAATGAGAAGAATTGGACAGAGTTGTTATATAGATATGGAGAAATGATACAGTGGGTTGATGGAATGAGGGGGAGGGGTTTGAGAGGTTTGGTGGGAGAGTGTAAGAAGGTGACCTGTTGGTGGTATGATGTAAGATGGTACGCAGTGATAAGAAGGGTACAAAATATATAACAATGGTGAAACACTGGGCTTGAGATAAATTGTATTTTGGTAATTACTTTGAGAATAAGGTAGTAAAAGAGGACTACTGTTATGAATTGTAGTTAGAGTGCAATAGTAGTTTGTGTAGATGGGGCGTGGTTTGGTCAAGGGTTGAGGTAATTCAGGTCCTACACCATTAACGTCGGGCGGCACAATGCCAGGGCACATCTATGGGCTAGCCTTGTAAAGGCTCCAGGGCCATTAGACTAGTACACACCTATGAACTTATTATGGAAGGTTGCAGTCCCAGGATGCATAGCATTATGCATGGTGTCTAGCAGTTCTCCACACTGTCTAATTACTGTACTGTGTGAACTGCCATTAAGGAACAAGAGCGGTATGCCTGATGTATAGTGAGCCCCTCATGCCCAGTCCCTATAGGGAACATGTTCGACTTGTCACTGCCTATGGTTGTACAAAGAGATTTAGAGGTGTGCCAGGCTTGTATTTTGGAGTCGTGCAAGATTGAAGTACAGTGGAGATTGCAAATGTGCCTTCTCTGCTGCTGTCTGATCTCAAAGTTGGTGTATATAAAGTAGTGGGGGTGTGGTGGTCACACCAGATGGATGGTGAAAGGGGGGGTTAGCCCCTTGAACAATTTATTTTTTATCTTTAGGATATTGTTTGTTAAGCTCATGCTAATTTTTTGTTTATTTCTGTGGTCAATATGCTGTGTAGTCAGGCTGCTGCATGCAGTTCAGTCATTTTGTTGTCATTCTTAGCTTATATAATCATATATGAAAACACACACCTTAATGATACTTGAACCACTATAGGGATTGGGGGTGAGGGGATCAGTATATTTCAGGGGTGCTGTTCTTGGTGCCTTAATGACTGTTCTCACAGTACAGTAATTAGAGTGTGGAAAACTACTAGATACTATGGGTAATGACATGCAACTTGGGACTGCAACTTTCCATAATGGCTTAGGATCAGGAACAGAGATACTGGTGCTTGCAGACAACTCCGGGACAGGCATGTTCATTTGTTCAAAGTTACACTTACTGGAAGGTAAGCTCATAGAATCCACAGAAAAGAAACCTACTCTAACTCTTTTCTGCATTACACCAGCTCCCATCCTAAACATCAAAAGAGGTCAGTGGTAAAAGGGCAACTTGTTCGAGCTGCCCGTATGACCTCTGGGGAGGAGGATTTAATTTTAGAGTGCAGCAACTTGAAATCTATGTTCCAAAGGAGGGCCTATCCAGCTGAGTTGCTCAACAAGCTCATTGATAAAGTCGCACAGAAAAGAAGAGTAGGTTACTTTAACCCATAGATGGTGTTCATACTTCTGACAACAGTCTACCCGTCACTGAGATGTGAAGACTAGATGAGAATAAAAGTCCCCTTCTTAGATCTCTAATAGTCACTTACAATTCTGATTCACATAGCCTGAACTCAATTTTTAGTAAAAACTGGGATATTTTAATGGAAGACAGGGACATTATAACTCACCTAGGCAACAAACCAGTAGTAATATGCAGAAGAGATCTAAATTTGAAAGACCTCCTTAGAAAAGGACACACTCACACAATGACTAGCCATTTTGGCAGTATAAATATGAGTCTTGCAACTGGTGTCACAAAGTAAAAACTGGCATTAAGTTTACAATCAACACGGACTTCAATGTAAAAGGGAAGTACAATTGCTCTTCTAAGGCAGTTGTTTACATGGCTACATGTGACCAGTGCTCAGCGTTTTACACAGGTAAAACAGAGAGAAAATTCAGTGCCAGGATTTATGAACACGACTATGCCATAAGGAAAAACAACATGAATAATGCACTAGATAGGCGCACTCATGATAATAGCAGCCACAGTTTTAGGTTTATGGCCATTGACCATGTTGTTATCAGTGAAAATAAACCTTGGGGGCTCCAACTGGAGTTAAAAGATCTTAGGTGGCAGATCCTCTTGCATGCAGATAAATGACCTGGCATCAATGACAGGACGTTAATTACGCCTGCCTTAAAATTAAAAGCCTTAGAAAGGAACAAAAAAGCATAAAGTTAATGACTTTGCACAAGCACTTTATCAGAAATGTTTTTTTATTTTGTCTACTTTTAAAGCCTGTTTTTAGGATGCCAATACAAGGTTCTTAATTCTTCTAATTTTGTCTTAGAATAATTTGTGTTTGTATATATTGACATTTTTTAGAAGTATCCATACATACTCTTCACATGTGTAGGGTTGTTGTAATAGTCACTAAAGGGTCAACTACATTCATTTATTTCAGTAATATCTCAGCTGGTTCTTTGTGTCCAATCAGATTGATTCAAAATGTATTTAAATAGTTGTTGTGCATATTAACTTTTGTCTGATGAAGTTAACATTGTTTTAACAAAAGTGCTCATAGGTTCATAGGTTCATACTAGGCTATCTGCCCGAGGGCATTTACAAGCCTAGCCCATCGTTTTGTGGCTTACGCCACCCCTTTAGTATGGGGAACTATACCCATTATTTTGCTGTGCCTCTGTCGAGCAGTGACACTGAGGTAATCCCTGGGGTATATCTGCGATCTCCCATCCATTGGTCAAGATTTCTCTTGAACAAGGCCAGCGAGGTGCTCTGCCTCACATGTACCGGGATTTTGTTCCACAGCATAGGGAGTCTTTGGGTGATGAATCTATCCCTCCAGCACGTCCTATTAATAGCCGTGTCAAGGTTTAAGTCTCCCGCCCTTGTGGCTCTGATGGATCTAGATTTTTGAGGTGAAGCATATTCATCAAATCTGGGTTTGACATGGCCTTGTATGTTAGGCAAAGGTCACCTCTGAGCAAGCGGTGGCGACTGAATAGAGCTGGAGTTCTTTCAGTCGGGCAGCATAGGACAGATTTTTGAGACCCTTTATCCTTTTGGTGAGGAACTTTGTGGCCTCTCCAGCTGCTGCAAGTGTCGGGTCAGATACATTCGAATGGGGCATTGTACTCAATCATTGGTCTGATGAGTGATGAGTAAAGGGTGACTATGACCTCCCTTGATCTAGATGAGAATCCCTTCATGATAAGGTGGGCAATGTAGAAGGTCTTCCTAACTACTTTAGCTACATGGGTGTCGAATGACAGACTACTATCAACCTGGGTCCCCAGGTCCCTGATAACTTCTTCTGTGCTCAGTGGATTGCCACCTATTTGGTAGCTAGGGGTAACCTTGTTTTTCCCGAAGGGTATGACTATGCATTTTTTGGCATTTAACTTTAGGCCGTGGCTCTGGCACCAGTTATCCGTTTCTGTGAGACCCTTCTGAAGGATATCTGTGTCAGATGTATTTTCTACTATGGCGCCCAGTTTGCAGTCATCTGCAAACTTTGTCAGCCATAACCCTCCTGTGTTTGCTTGTACTTCAGAAAAGTAGATGCCAAACAAGAGTGGGCCCAGGACTGAGCCCTGTGGGACACCACTTGTCACAGGCTTTGAGTCTGACATGGCGCCAGCAACTCTGACCCTGTGGGTTCTGTCACTCAGCCAGTTTGCAACCCATCTTGTGATGTATGGGTTGACATTTAAGCTGATGAGTTTTTCAATGATACCCGAGTGGGGTATTGTATCGAAGGCCTTAGCCAGATCGAGGTAGGCTGTATGGACTGCCTTTCCTCATCAATGGCTTTGGTGACTGTTTGAAAAAGTCAACCAAGTTTAAAAGGCATGATCTGCCTTTGACAAAGCCAAACTGGGTTGGATCCAAAGTCTGCAAATTCCCTATGTCTTTATTTATGAGGTCCATTATGATCCTCTCCATGGCTTTGCAGATAAGGCTTGTCAAGCTAATGGGCGGTAATTTCCAGGGTCTGTGGAGGCACCGCCTTTGTGAAGTGGTACCACAGTTGCAGTGCGCCACTCCTGGAGTGCGTATCCAGAGGTAAGACTTTGATTAAACAGCTGTCCTAGCTGTGGGTTTAATTCCTCATTGAGTTCATGGAGCACACAGCCGGGGACACCATCAGGTCCCATGGATGCTGTGCTCTTTGCTTTGGCGAGAGCAGTTCTCACTTGGGCGCTGGAGATGTTTGGGGGGGCTGCAATCGTTTGGTATAGATATCTCTCCTTTTGGGGGGGAGAAGTTTGCACTGAACCTGTCAGCCAGTATGTTGGCAATGTCTGTAGGATCACTAATCTTCACATCATTTTGAACTAGCTCTGAGCATATCTGGGAGTTTCCTCCCAGGTTTCTAACATAGCTAAAGAAGGCCTTATGATTATCTTTTGAGTCTTTAGCTATTTTTCTCTCGAAATTTGCTTTGGATGATTTTATGAGAGCTCTTAGTTTTTTACTTATAGTGATCAAGGGTGTCTTACCTTTTAAGGATTTTGCTCTATCTTGTAGTAGCTTCCTCCTTTTGTTGTAGAGTTTGTTTATGGCTGGGGTCCACCAGACTGGACGCTTGCCTTTGGTACAAAGAGTCTTTGTTTTGCTTGGGATTGCCTTATCCATGCAGTCCTGCAGGTGCTGGTAGAAGGCATTTGTAAGTGATTCAGCGGCTTGAGTACTGTTTTCCGCCGGCTCGGGGGCCTTAAAGGAGACCACACTAGTCTTTAGAAGTGTGAAGTCGGCTTTTGAGAAGTTCATTACTGTGGTCTTTTTTATTTCAGGTGGGGGTGGGATGAGGACCTCCAGCGAGATTAGTTTGTGGTCTGATCTCACCAGTGAGGGGTACACCTCCAGTGTTGAACATTGTGCTCCCATGTTCATGATGATGAGATCAAGTATGTTATCTCCTCTTGTGGGGATGGTGACTAGTTGTTCCATGGCATTTGAGTTTATGAATTCCAGGAACTTTTGGGCTAGGGTGTTTGGGCTTGAGTAGTGTTCCCAGTCTATATTAGGGTAATTGAAGTCACCTAGTATGATGGTGTTTGGTGGTACATTTATCCCCTCTAGTGTTTTCAGGAAGGCCATGTGAGGTTCCTGAGTTTGTGAGGGTGGCCTGTAACATGCTACAATTTGCAAAGCAGTCTTGCCTATGGTTAATTGCACCTGGATGGTCTCCGATGCATCGTGCGTTGCCACCAGTCTTGAGGTGTGGGTGTCCTTGATGAATATGGATACCCCCCCCTCCTTTCTTGGTATTGTCCGGATTTTGGGGCGGAGCATAATATGAGGTAAAACCTGATAGCTGGGGTGCTCTCAGGAGCCTTGAACCAGGTTTCTGTCACAGCACAGACATCGATGTTCTCCATACTGAGAAGGGCCTCGAGTGCGTGCATTTTGAGATTTAGACTTCTGGCATTGAGCAGCATTACCCTTAGTTTTTCCTTTTTGTGTTCTAGGGTGGTAGGTTTAGAATTTGAGCCTTGCCTAAAAAGGCACTATGGGGTGGCAAGAGCCTTTGCCAATATCCGAATCCCAGGGTGACAGGTGCAAGCCGTCCCTTGCAAAGCAGCGTGGCTTGTCCAGCATGTCATCCCAGGCAGACAGACACTGGATCCCCTTTGAATGACACCAGTGTTTAAGCCAATTGTTAAAGCTGATCATCTTATCTCTGTATTGTGGCATCATTCTTGGTGAAGGTAGAATACTGCTCAAGGTCAGGGTCATACCTGCCTGGGCTACATAATCAGAGAGCTCCTCAATGTCTCTTTTCATGTAGTCCAAGGAGGTACGTCTCAGGTCGTTTACACCAGCGTGGACAATGACTGAGTCATATTTGTACCTGCTGTTGAGAGACCTGAGTGCTTGCGTTATGTGGCGGATTCTAGCGCCCGACAGGCAGCTTACTGTGACCTTCTCCTTACTCAGTCTGGTGAGCGGGACGTCAGTGTGTCTGACTATGGAGTCACCAATGACTAGTGTGTCTGGCATTGTGTTTGGCCTTAAGGGCTGTGACTGTTTGACACTCTGACTGTGAGGTCTATGTGTTGCAGGTGTTGTGTTTTGAGGTGGTGGTTGTTTGGGTGTCTGCTTTGGTGGCCTCTGCTGTTTTGGTAGATTTTGATCAGAGCCTCCGAGTATGTCTTTGTGTGTTTATGTGTATGATTTGAGGTTGTAATGGTACTATGTGAGACTGGGTCTATAGTGTGTGTGGTAACCTTCTCCTCCTGACTGGTCTTGCCAGTCCTATGTTGAGAGAGCTCAGCCTCCAGTTTGGCCGTATAGTTGCATCTCTCGCATGTATTTGTGTTTTGTGGGAGGAGGAGAGGGTTGTCTGTGTACATGAGGCAATTGTAACATTGCCTCAATATTCCCAGGTTCACCAGCTGAGCAGGAGAGGACACTAGCAACTGATCCCTCGACATGCTAGAAGGAATAGACAAAAAACTTTAAAAAAGATTCCGGGGGACGTGGGTGACCGAGAAATGGGGGGGTTGCCTTTTTGGGGTACTATCTGTGACAAGCGTGCCGTATCAAGGTAATAAGTACTGTAGGAGCAAGTGCTACGTTTAACAGATAGAGAATAGTCTACTTGGAGTCAAGTAGAGATGATCTTTTTAATTATAGGATACGCTGATTAGATCAGTAGTATAGTTCGAGGGAGGTAGATTTAAGGGAAAATTTGAAGAGTGGACTTTAGGTAGCCCGAATAGTTTAAACCTGCTTAACCAGAGCTGCCCTAGTGTGCAACAGTGGCAACTCCGCGCTAAATCGCGCTAATGCGAGCTAAAGCGTGCTTTATAGCAGGGGGCTGGAAAAGACAGGAAATGACCCAAAATGGCCAATAAACTACAAGTTACTGCCTTAAACCACTCCTCTGAGGACAAATGAAGGAGTTATGGAAATGACCCCTAGTGGCCAATAAAACTACAGTTTCAAGTCAGTAACCACCTCTACGGGGGGCAGGGAAGCTGCTCAATGTTAGTCATTGCCACTGATGAACACAGAGACCCTCTTTCAGCCCAAGCAAAAATGGCCTCACAGAAACTTTCAAACAGTTCAGGAACAGCAAGCCTGTAACTCACAGACTTTTACTTTTACTTTTTCTGGATTTAATCAACAATAAAATACAGTTTTCTACTTAGCAACTTGTGTTTGGTGCTTTTTGGGACCCTTCCTGCCAGTATTTTATCGTTATGAGCTAAATTAGCGAAAAGTCCCTCAAAACTTTATTATGAATGATGCTGATGACATCAAAAAAAGTTAGATGGTTTAAATTATATAATTCTGCTATAAAGATCAAAAAGGTAAATCATTTTAACCTGTACCTTTGGCTCCGGAACCAATGGTGAGAAAATAAGTTGTAGAAGACCAAATCGCCAGGCATCTATGGCATTCCAACGAAAGTGTTACAGCACTTAAATTCAACGGTTGACGCCACATTTCCTTTCACAGCCTTGTAAGACAACATTATGGCTGAATGGAAAAGATCTGCATATACATCAGACATGGAGAAAAGGGGATGGAATGTCTTGTAGAAATGATCATACAGTTGATGTGATCCCACTTTCCAACGAGATCGATGTGATTTCACATGCCGTCAAGATTCATCATAAGAATATGCAGTGGAAGTTACAGCTGTTTGGCATGTAAATTGTGAAAAGTGCAAGCAAAATTCAGGAAACAGCATTAAACAAAAAACATTGTCATGAATGTCAAATGGCTTTTAAAGTGTATTGAGTATCTAAAGCAGATACCTATGTATGTTTCATTATTTATAGCAGGGCCTTTAAATACATAAATTATGAAAAGCTTTGGGTCATGTTGAGAAGCACGGGTACATCCAAATGCGTTAGTTCTCATGGAGAGTATTTACAGCAATCAAAAATGACATTTTCATACAGATTGAAAAGAAAAGGAATGGATTAGAGTTGGTAAAGGTGTACAACAAAATTGCTGTAGAACAAATGTCCAGGTAAGCAAGACTGAACATAACTGAGATGTGAAAAGTACAGGAAATACAAATCAATGACTTTCTCTCTGCTGGTGGTACCACATTAATGTGAAAGCAATCTGAAGTAGTTGCCTCCGGATTAATCCTCATCAGCATGGGTTTGACCTTGACTTGAAGAACATGATCTTGCCAACTGGTAAAATGAATGTTATTCTTGAGGAAAAAGAGAATAATTTCATCCTGATTGCTTGTAATTTCATTACTGATTATTGAAGTAGTCAAGAAATCTGAAAGAATCACCCTTTCTCTGCGGCGCAACCATGAAGGTTTTAAATTAGATCTTCAGGTTCAGACATATATCTTTGTATATGAGGATTTGACTTGTCCAACCTGTGGTATCACACTCATGTCCATCCATTAAATCCCCTATAGCCAACAAGAGTGGCTTATTTTCCCAAAGAGCTTCACAAAATGCTATACTCTAATATTGTGTTACTACTATATATGCAAAAAAGCATAGTGGATAAGAATTACAATGAGGAAACATGATGGGAAGTAAAATGAAACATTTGAGTTACTATATTGGAGTGCTTTGCATGCAATGGACTGCTTAAAATGCAAAGTTTTGGGAGGAGATACTGTAATTCTTCCTTGGAATCTCAAATAACAAGACTTTGACTTTCATGTAACAGATATATGTGAACTTAAAAGACCATTTGAAAAAAAAACAGGCTTTGCAAGCTCAGAGGTCCATGTAAAACAGGAAGATGAGCAATGCATTAGACTGATACAATATCTATAATGATGGATGCCCCTGTTATCAGTAAATAGTCACGTGACTGAAGACAGAACACAGTGGAGCTCATCTGTGTATAGAGTCACCATAAGGCCACATCATCTTTATTCCACATAATAACATGGATTAGTGAATTTCAGTTTCAGATTTTAGATATTTTCTTATCAGAAACCCTGTTTCTTAACCTGATTCATTAATGATAAGGGAGTGAAAAATATTGTATTGTACCAAATCCTATGATGAATTCTCTGAGATGTACAAGAAATACTAACTAATGGTTTTGTTTTTATTAAGGCATGGTAACCTAATTGTTTGAGGTGCAAAATATTGGGATATAAGACAGTATCATCCTCAAAATTATATAAAAAATATTTAATTTGGTCCTGTTTAGACTGTGATTTAATTTTGAAATTATTTTAGTCATAGACATTTGATGTGATAGACTTGTTAGTCTGGGTAAGCCAGAGTATGTTTCTGTAATGCCAGAATAACGTATGAGCTTGGCAAGTTGTAGAGAAGATACCCTAGTCCTTCCATATCATCAGGTTATGGATTAGCATTGTATAAGGGTTCAGTTAGCCATTCAACTAAGACTTTAACAAGTGATAAGGGATACAACAGCCATGCTATCAGAGTATGACTATCAGAAGTATTAAAAATTTTTCTCCAGAAATACTTAATTGAGCTCATGGGACCTAATATCCTTCATACACCTTCAAAACGAACATAGGTTGACATCTGAGTTCTGCATATGGAGTTGTAGATATGATGTTATGTGATAGAGTAAAAAAAAAAAAAGTCCCTTTGGGTTTGTAGGCCTTCATATACACTGACAATTGATCATGTCCAGCAGTTACAATAACAGCTTTCATTAGTTACTCTAAATGGCAAAAGGGTGTCCAGGCTGGAGTTTGAGATGTTTTTTTCTTTTGAGTTACTTCATACTGTTAAGTGTCAGGATCTGACTCATAAAAAATAAAACGTATTTAGGAAATTAAGCCCTGTATAACATTTGGGGGCCAAATGTTTATCTTGAGAAACATTACGATGATCCATATATAACAAGATCTGCAGAAACAGCTTATTCATGCTATTCGTATACTTGGCTAGGTAAGGTTAAGATCATTGCCAACAGAGAAGAAAAAGACAGCATCTGTGTATAATTGCTACATTAATGTTGACTGCTCATGAAACAGTACCAGTTAAAGACTCAGTTATCTACATAGTTTTGTCTGCTACATGCAAGCAGGATATAGTTTTATGAAGGGTCATCTTATTTTGCAGCAAGCTGTTACCTAAATAAGCATTTTGTGTTTAGACTGCACAGACTTTGACCTAAGCTTTTATGTTGTGAGCTATAGTCTGAATTCTTTGTAAACTTTTTACATCTTAGCCTCTGCTATCTGTGTCATGGCATACAGCCTGGGAGACTCAGCTTTGTTAGGATTGTGCACAAATTAGACACAGGTGAGAGCTATTAGCAGTCAACCAGGTGGTTGGGTCATCCACCACATTTGTGAATATACTGACATCTGTTGTCTGGGTATGTTACTTCTCCTCTGCATGATAACAGCTGTGCTGAACTGAAAATAGCTTCTCTGCCTGAGGCTGTGTTTAGAGCTAATAAATATGTACTATAAACATTCTGAACACCTCAGTGAACTTAATTGTTGTACTGACTGCAATACTCTGGCAACAGCTGCAGTGATTAAACGGAATTGTCTTCTCAGTGTATATGTAACGGCATGGGCATTTGTAAGGTACAGCACAATGGAAAGAAATATGCTTTGGTCTCGAGAAGAAGCAATGCTAGACATAGATTTAATGTGAACATAAGTATCTGAATGATGTGATAAGTTAAGCTACTGTTTTAAGACAACGCTCACAATGAAGAAACCTGAGCATAATTAAGAGTTCCCCCTAGAATCAAAAATGCAATAGCAGCTGATAAAAATCTGAAATAAAATAAATGTCCTGAACCTTTAATGCATATCAATGCTCAGACTAGCTATAAAAATTCAGAGAACAATGGATTGGATGCTATTGTATTAATATATATATATATATATATATATATATATATATATATATATATGTGTATATATATATATATACATTATATTGTTATATATGCTATATTATCAACATATATTATAATATTAGAGCAAACCCCAGCAACAAACCCATATAGTGGAACTACAATATGAACAGGTCTATGTTTAACCATCAAATAACATTTCCATCGAACCCTAACCAGCAATTATTCCTTTCAGCAAACGGGAGAGTAACTACTTGGCTAACACTTCCCCATTTTGCCTTTTCCTCACTGTAGTGTGGTCTCAGTGTTGGTATATATAGTTAGGGGGTGGTGTGGGGCAAAGCCTGGGTAGGTTTGAAATACTGCGTTGTGTGAGATGGGGAAGTGTTAGCTAACTAGTTACCTTCCCTGGTGAAAAGAATGAATGTTCGCTGAATGCTTGTTCGATGGTTAGGGTTCAGTGTTCATCCATTCGATGGAGATGTTATTTAATGATTAAACATAGACCCATCAACAAGCTTTATAACAAAGGGAAACGAATGTTGACCAAAAGTAAGAAGAGTAATTCCTAAAATGCCCTTGTCACTGAAATAACTCAAGAGCCTATTAAAATTCACCAAAGCCAAGTTTGAGGCTAAAATATCTACCCAAGCTAAATACCATCACAAGGCAATTTCAAAATGTCAACACAGCAATGTCCAGAACTAATTGTGAAATATGTTACCTACACTGAAGATGAAGATTTTGATAACCTACAGGTCAATAAATTTAGCTCTAACTTTACCCCTTTCTCCCCTCCATCCATCCCTCAAGATGTACTTTAAATTGTCTCTTATCCAGCTGTCACACAAGGCCATGTATTAAAAGTGCTAGCAAAAGATAAGAATACTGCATTGATGGTCCTGACAGCATCCTTGGATTTATCTTAAATAGCATGAGGCGTGATTTAACTTTACTCCTTGTAACACTGTTCAGCCCCCACACAGGTTTAGTACCAAGTGAATGGATAACAGCTACATTCATTACCCTACATAAGGGAAGACATTCCATAGACCCATAGGTATGACCAGCCTCAGGCAAACCAATGAAAATAGTTATCATGGTCCTAATCAATCTGGACATAGGGAACCTCCAAACACTGGACCGATCTGTTTGGCTTCATCAAGGGCAGGAAATGCTTACTCATCCTGATGGCTTTTTTGAAAAGCTTACCAAAGCAGTGGATGAAGGCAAACTTGTACACAACTCATACCTGAAGCTGGCCAAAGCATTTGACACAATTTTCCACTCTGGTATAATAGTATAAAATATAAATCAACTGGAAATAAATCTCTATGTCACTTGTTAGATTGACAACTGGTTCAGAGACAGGACATAGGAAAGCAAAGTAGTGGAAGTTACCTCAACAAAGAGGCCAGTCACCAGTGGGGTACCTGTAATGGGACCTCTCCTGTTTGACATAAAATTTTCTGAAGTAAAATTCCTCACTACTGCCACTAAATGCACTCTTGCATGGGCATTTCTCTTACCCAGTCTTCTATACACTTTCCCCCTCCTTACCAATATTCAAACTACCTCAGTGCAGAAACTGGAACAAACATACAACAAAATTGCTAGATTTATTCTAAAACAACCACTCTCGTCGCATCACTGCCTCTCACTAAACAAACTTCATTGGGTGGAATTTCCGCACCTTCTCCTACAATCACTACTCCACACTAACTTTTCCATACTCAACAACCTCTCTGCCTGCCCTGCTCTGCCCTCACATGTTACTCTCTACTCTCCCCACCCTGGCCTCTCCGGAGTACTAATCAGCATCTTCTCTCAGTTTATAAATCCAAAAGGAATATTGACAAACTACTTTACAAACACTGTCTCACTAAATTGGAACAAACTCCCTCCCCATATTAGATTCAACCTTTTCTTTCCCTGTTTTAAAATGGAGCTTGAATCCCACCTACTAAACTTGAAATTATGCCGTTGCCTTGACCACATGTAGTCTTAATCTGTCCTACTGTATAACCCATTGCATCTCCTAACTTTCATTCTCTATTAGTAACTTCTGCTTAAACTAACCTCCTAAACCCTCAGCTCTACTACAATAGCCCCCTTTTTCACTCCACTTTCCCATTCTCCACATTATTTATCTTTTTTCCCCCAACTACCTATTAATGTCTGTACATTTTCCTTCTTTTGAACGATTATCTTTTTTGTTTTTACTCTTATATGTAGTAAATTTAGACCACTGCTCTCAGTGCAGCCCTTAATGTTCATAATTTTTTCTTTTGTTTTTCTCCTTATAATTAATTTCATATTTGCATTATTTTTAATAGTTTTTGTCCTGTATGTTTATCTTTGCTTATGTTTGCTGGGGCTCTTTCTCCTTGGGTCTCCACTGAAAATGGGTTGCTTCCTATCAATGCGATGCAAATAGTTAATAACCTTTTCTTTTTTACAATTATTTTGTATTGTGATTGTTATTTAATATTTGTATATTGTCACTTTATGTTATGTTTGCTGGGGCTTTTCGTCTCGGGTCTCCACAGAAAATGGGTTTGTTTGCAAACTCAGTTGGACTAACCTGGTTAACAAATGTGGAATAAATAAAAAAAATAAATAAAAGCCAATATGCAACAACTCTGTTTGACTAAATGTGCAGATGATGGCAAGCTAGGAGCAACCATTGAGTACCCAAATATCTTGGCTATCTTACAGGACGGTTTGTCCCAAATAATTAGCGAAGAAAATCATGGGCTGAATCTAAATGAGAAAAAATGAATTATTGTATCCTTTGGGAAGTCATCCATCCCAGTGAACTTCCACATTAACAATGTGCCCCTAAGAGTTGACCCATTTTTTTGGGATTTGGGAACTATGTGGACAATGACCTAATGTTGGTTTAACCAGCATGTGTCCATTGTTAGGAAGTCATTCTATACTGCACAGCTTATAAACAAAGGGACAGTGTCTAGATCTAGGGATGTCATCGTCCTCGTTTACTAAGCCCTCATTAGGCCAGTCAATGAATATGATGACACCTTTGACAAGTATCTGTCTAGACACACAACTGGAAATACACACAGAGATACTTTTACTAAAAGGATGCAAGGCCTAAAGAGTATATCCTACATGGACTGACTCAAAGCCTTGTTACTGTACTCTGTATCCTACAGGCTGCTAAGAGGTGACCTGTATCTGGCATAGAAGGCATTGTCTGACCCAATACTGTTGGATTTACTACACATCAGAAAGCCAAATGTCATCAGAAATACCTAGTCTAGGAATCTAAAGCTCATCTGTAACATCAGCAGAAGGGTTTGGGGGTGACAGGCACATCTTGTAGAGGATACCGCTGCTCTGGAACAGACTCCCTATCCACATAAACCAAATTCATCCCTGTCCAAATTCAAGCATAACTTGGATCTATAGATGGGAAACAGAAACTTTACTCCATGCAATACCATGGGACAGATGCAGCCCCTAAATGCTTTATCCCATAAATGGGACCCCTCAAAGTATCTATGGTATGATCCAGTTTATATATTTATTAACCATGGGATAGATGAGACCAGTCTGTAGCCAACTGGGATAGGTTAATTTGAGCACAAAAATGGAAACTGGCAAGCTTAAAATGGCCTGCATGAGCAGCTAGCCTAGTACTTATCTATTAGCCTACATTGACCAGAAATTTTATCAGTAAATTAAAATGCAATAAATCTGCCAGCATTACTAGAATTAATATCACAGGCTAAGATAATGACTGATGTGTCAGATGGTAGAAGCCTTGAAGTAATGTTAACTGTATTAAGTTTAGAATTGTAGAGAAATATTAATTTCATCTAGTTAAACTATTGATGGACAAACTCCATGGTAGCCCCATTCATATTGCCAGTACAAAGACACACAAAGTGCAAGCCAAGACTCGTGTAACATTTACTCATAGACAGGACAAGTTGAATTATTTGGATGGAAAGACAGATTCATCACTGTTGCCCATCTTTAGGATGGGTTGATCTGTCTTTTCATTCTCTTGGAGCTTGGTGGGAGTGTTGCAGAAGATTTTACACATGCATACAAAAAAGAACTAAGGTGTCAGTGTGTGCTTCCTTTGTCTAATTGCAGGTTTTCCATTTTCTGCCTTCCCTAATTCTGCGGCTAGGGTAGGAATAGGATGTTGGCATCCAGTGTGCATCACCACAGTGTTTAAATGAGAAGTAAACCATTTCATTTCCTCCAGTACCATACATGGAAATGCTTATGACTGGACTTTGTACTCTGCATAGAAGACTCCAAACATTCGTTATTCATAAAATCTGTACAATGCTTTCCTATACAAATACTTGAACCTTGTTCAGTTATTCCAGTGTTGAATGCCACAGGCTGATAGCCAGCTGTATTAGAATTATTATAGTTCAGTATCTTGTACATCTCTTCCACATCTAGGTGCTCAGAACAGTTACTTCCTTTAATAAAGTCTATTGCTTTCCAGTTATGTCCTTTAAATGTATCGTTTTCACTGTATCCATATTTTTATTCGCTTTTAATTGTCTTTTTTTACCTTTTGTATCTAAAGGCTTGAATATCATAACTCTTTTTAAACATTTTATTAATATTTTTATATGCATAGCAATATAAAAGTGGACCCACAACAGTGAGAAAATAAAAGTAAAAGTAATGTCCGGTATCAAGACTAATAAGGCACTCAATTAGAACACTACAAAAGAAGCCTCTACTTATTATTTTATTTACGTTTGACATGCCCCGGTATTTTCCTCCACCTGACAGTAATTAACAGCATAAGTCATCAGCAAAGGGCAATGCAATCATCCAAATAAAAATGTTTGGAATTGTGACTTGACTATTAGATCCTTCTTGAATGTTAAGTAAATCCATATCCTCATCTGTAGCTTTCATCACTTCATTCCTGCGCCTCATTAATTTATCATAGCCATGGCATCATCACAGCAGTTTTTCTAACTTCAAGAAATACGTATTTACTTTTACTTCCATTTCTGGTATTTTTTGCCATTCTCAAAGTGTCTTTTTTATGTATTTTTCCTGGAAACACGGTAAGACACCATAGTGAATTTTAAAGGCTGTGAGATCAAATTCTGCATTAAGTTGCTCTGAAATCCATTAGGGCAGAAATGTAGTTTCAAGTGCATGTTTGCCAGAGTATACTGTTATAATTCACTTAGTTATATTAAGAATTCTGAAATGGTAAGATATGATACTTTATACACAGGAACCAAATGTAGGATTTTGTTTTGAATGTAGTTCACACAGAGTCTCTGACGTGTGGCATTATACCTGATTTCCATTAACTGTGAGTATGACTTATTAAGGATGAAAAATGTAACACACAACCACTATTTTGTCATGGCATGAAAGATAAATATGTATTTCAATGATAGGCAATGTTGATCTCATCACAGACATGATATAACCAAAAATCTCTAAAATGAGGGAGAAATCTGATTAAATTGCACACTGAACTGCACTGAAACCATCAGTTACTTTCTGTGATAGGAACTCTCAGAAGGACTGGTATAGATATGGTTTTCAGAAATTTCGTACTGGCAGTCTGGTATGATATATTCTATGCATTTTCTTCTAGGGTTGTGTGGTTATATAACATTTTTCTGAGGTGAGAAATGCACATGCCCAGAATATGTCTTTACAGATCTGGCATGTCATTGGACACAAAAGTCACTGATATTTCATTAGAGAATGTAGCATTTTGTGTCTGCAAGCATTTTGTGATCAAAAGTCCCTTTACTCGTGGATCACTGTTTTGTGGTCTCTCCCAGCTGTGATTAGTATTAAAATTCCTGTGGGAAGTACCGCACAGTATTAGGTGCATTTTTTTTACTTCCAAGTCATACAGTTCCTTGAATAAACATTCATATTAAGAGCAATTGGAGATGCAGGTAAATAGTAATTTTACATAGATACCAAATGTAAAGCTTTACAATTGTGTGTCTCGCATTTTGTATATGACTTTTTCAAGCTGCATAATGCAGCAGATGTTGATACATCTTTTGTTACGTTGTCATTGTATCAGCAGTAAAAAAAAAAAACAAACGTATTTCTCCATCTAAGGCAACATGTTTTCAATGCAAGATTCCACAATTAAAACCCTCTCTCTCAAGGAGGCAGTGCATTGAAATGAAATTCAACACTGATTTGCACTAAAATCCATAAAGTTGGAAGGGTAGTCCTGGCTAAATTTTGTACTTGATTGTCAAATGAGATTATAAATATCTATTTGCTGATTATCAGGCTGTCCAGTTTGGTTGTATCTCAATTTCAGTCTAGACCAAAGCAGTGAAATCTCCAGTAGGTGTTACGTATTCGAAGTAGTAGTAATACTAAAAAAAAGGTTGAAACCAAATAACATTGATAAACTGTCTACAAAGCAAAACATCTGTAGCAGTGCAGACTGTGCATTTACAATATTAGTAACAATATTAATACAAATATAACATGAGCTTAGCAATACTCAAGTGATATAGTAGTATATATTGTGTATATACACTATAAACAGTAATTACATTAAACAGTTCAGGCCCAGGGAGCCATAATATACTGAAGACATAAAATATTAATGATATAATTGGAAAGATAGATTAGTGAAACACTGTATACAATACAGTTGTAGAAATACCCTGTTTCAAGATTGTGTAAGTTCAGACATCACAGAATGATAATGTACTGGGATGTAGGATGATATGTATATATATATATATATATATATATATATATATATATATATATATATATATATTATATGCACATATATGCATTTAGATAAGTTGAGTTTGTTCATTAAGTATTTCAGTTGGTTTGGTGTTGAAGTCATGGCTGGTCATAAACCATCTTATTTAAAATGTAAATGATGGCATCTAGCACTAAACCATATCTTATAAAACAGAAGGTAGCTGAAAATGAAAGTTGAACTGTATGTTGTTTACCAGTATTTAGAGGTTGCTGAATTGCTAGTAAATATTCTTGAAAAAATGGATTCTAGCTTCCAGTGTTGAGGATCTTCTGACCAATTCCTTATGGATAATGATTAGTCTTTTTTCCCATTTGGAAGTTGTTGGCGATAGAATCACTAATACAAGTAATAAAGAAATCTGCAAACTCAATGGTACCAATGACTCTAACGGGTGCTTTTCTATTTTAAAAAATATGAACTGTAAGTTTTTGTCATGAAGATGCATTCTTTTCTTGCCTGTCCTGATATTTTGAGACTAGATTTATCCCAATGGGCAGTATTTGCTGAAAAGCATATGAATATAATCCCCAAAATTAATATATTTTTTAAATTTTTGACACCAACATTAGTCCAGCTACAAGGGGTACTGAGTAAAGTTATCAGGTGAGACCAGCTCACAGGCAGTCTGGAATAGCCAGAAGTAGTGTTCAGTGATAAAGTTTTACATATTGAGAATAACTTTTGTAAAGTGAGGCCAACTGATTTGATTTTAAAATGAGATCCAGCCAAAAGAATTTAAAGTTTCTGAATGTGCTAGAGTAATGGATGCATAACTTGGTGTAGAAAAAACCCTATACGAGGTTTTCCCCCAATATAATTGCAATTTCTGTGTCTGATACTAAGCTTAATTATGTCTGACAGGTGCCATAACACCCAACTACCAAAAAAAATCATTATAAACGTTTACCAGTTTTTGCAATATAATAGAATATTTGCTAAGACAGCAAGCATTTAAAGTAATTGTTGATGTCTCTAGATATATATTTACTGATTTTCCTGCATGGATCTTCAGGGGAGGTATTTTGTTTTCATAGTCCAGAAAACTCTTTTGGAGAAGATGATTAACCAGTTTTTATTTGTTGTTTTCCAAATAAAATAATCTGTAAATATGTCTCTCTTATTTTTGGTGCACCACAAGAAATCAAAACTGAATTAGTTACCTTTGGGATATACTCTGATTTTATTTTGTAGTCTTTGTCTCTCTCAAACCTCAAATTGCAGCATGATTTTGGGCAGCTGTTAAGAAAAATGTTGGACTATTTTGAACATTTTTCCCTTCTCATCACTGCTACTTCTCTATGCTTACACCCAGTACAGTATTTTTAGTTACACAGATGACCTGAAGGTTCCTGGTGTGACTTACATGGGGAAGGTCTCTACTAGCTGAGCACTTATACATGCAAAGCTCCTCCGCTTACTTCATGACAGGACTTTGGAGGGTATACCTTATACACCCTTTGAAGTAGATGGATCAAATGAGGCCATTGTATTCCAGCCAGTGATGACTTGTATCATAACATAATACTTTGTCCCCTTGCTCTGTTGTCTGTTGCATAGGCTGGTTGGCAATAGGATGGCTATGTGTGGTGTTCTCCCATGGTGGTTGGGCAGTCACAAGTTCCCCCGACTACATATGTCATCCAAGTCATGGAATCCACTACATTTCTTAAGTCATTGGCCAGTGAATCTCTTTCTTGCAGTGTAGACACACTTAGCCTCCTCTGTCACACCATCAAATCAAACAATGCAAACCACTAATTGAACCTTGGTCATCTGGGCTGTACTCAGGGCTTTATCCTTTTAAACTACTACAGTTAACTAATCTGGACTTGTTGACCTTTTCTTCACACACCTTTTTTTTTTCTTTTCTTTTTCATTATGAGCTTTTTTTTATGAGTATTTTTTTTTTGTGTATTAAAACTGAGTATATCAGTCTTATGTCTGATTATCTAAATCATATATTGCATTTAAGAAAGTAAAAATTAAGTAGGGTTTCCTGCTCTGGTATTGTGCTAGGTCTGGATTAAGATGGCACTAAAAATTACAAGTGTTGTTTACAAATAAGGAATTCAATCTTTTTTGTAAATGGAGTATATATTATACATAGAAACATTACTTAAATTATTTCTGAGCAGCAAGGCTGCCTTTGTCAGTATGAGAATCATTTATTGTGAAAACTAAGTTATTGGTATTAAGTACAGAAATTCATAGACAACATTTAAGATGGCACAAAGCAAAATAAAACTTGTTATGATTATTGGTCATAAGATGTTCATTATGGACACATCTATATTAGAATGTATATTGCTAGATGTTCAAGTTAATTTTATCAAGATCATTTTTTTCTTACATTTTTCATAAGCTGAATATGCAACATTTGTAAATATAGATCAAAGACTTGAGACATTGGAGAGTACAACAATCTTATCTGGGGTTGTAATGCAGTATTGTCTTCTACTAAAATACTGTCTCAGAAGTTGAATTCATTTGGCTAGAGAGTTAAGGGAGTGGGTAATGCTTTAGCAGCTGATTATAGGAGGCACACCTTATCTGGAAAAAAGTTTATTTTATTTGATTTTGTTTACTGGGAAAGCGTCTTAACACAGAACTAGTTTTCTGCAGATGCCTGGTAGAGACTCCAGTGTACAAACAACAATAGACTGACACTACCATTTGAAAGACAATAATGTACAACAGTCTTTACAGCATTTTTTAAAACAGGGAAAACTGCATTTCCAATTTGATTGTTTACAGACAGCTATATTGTTTCACAAGAAAGCAATATGCCTTACAAGAGATATTGTTTTGAGAGAGCTAGAGTTGAAAAACTAAAGACAATGGTAGTTGTGGGAGAAGGAGTATAACAAAAAGGGGGAAAAGGATGAGGTATAGTAAAAGTAAGAGGGGATTATGGATGGATAAGCTGATACTGAAATGGGTTGAAAATGAATATCATAGTCTTAAGATTGAGTATAAGAAGGCCACATTTTTTTTTTTATTTTATGAGAAATCAGGGAATACTTAGCCTATTTGATCTATAGATTGTAATTAAAGAACTATTTAGCCAGTCTAGTAGATACATAATGGAAATTTGAAAATTCTGACCTGGAATCCTATGTTAAAATTTCTATATTAACATTTATATAATCAAAAATGTAATTTTCCAGGTAATATAAAAGGAAGCTGGTTTGAAGTGGATATTACTCATGATTTTCAAGAAACCATTAAATAGCTGAGAATGGGAATCTATGCGGGCTTGACCAACTTCAGGAATGAGTTTTATAAATGCTTTAGTGATTTATTAGCACCTGTTTTGTTGCGTGTAACTCATTTAATGTTTATGTAGAAGTGATTATTCTCATCTTTGTGCAACATGCAAAGTTAATTAAAGAAACTAAATCAGGCCAAAAGTTAGACTATTACCATTTGATTTCCCATATGAATGCTGACTACAAAATAATAACTAAATCTGTTGGCACATTTATAAATCTGGATAAAATGTAACATCCATAACACTTAGGCTTTTCTTCATTGTAGCAAATGTCCCATGTAAACTATTTCAGTGGATTTTTATTCAGATAAATATGGTAAAGCCTAAATGGCCTAAGAAAATAGTCTACTAAATGGTAAAGATTAAATGAATATAATTACTTATACTAGAAAATGCTTTGATTCCAAATGTTCAGTCAGTAGAAAGTTTTGCAGTTTTATGTATTAGGTCATAACTTGTATTCAGAATTTATATAAGAATACCTTTGCCTTTTTTTAATGTTAGTAATGTATACACTTCATAACTTCCTTTATGGAATTGTTTTTTGGTAAGGATGCTCCACAATAACCATTGTTTTTGTGAAACCATGCTCCCTTGTTTCTTATGCTGTTGATTTATTGATACAGGATATCTGCTAAGTTGTAATAACTGGATTTTATGTTAAATATTTCAAATGGCTCGGACAGTTATGGGATATTCTGTTAAATGAATTCTGAAAGATTCATTTGTAGGGCTGCAGTGTGAAACTAATACAGACAATTCTATACCAGCAGTTAAAACATGTATTTTGTTAGTATGTGTATAGAAAAGTCCCTTTGAGATAGTTAAAGTTAACGCTAATGCATGCCAAATAAGAATTATAGAAATATGACTGGATTAACCTCTATGCTTTGCACAGTTAATATTTTTCAAGAATGCTTCCTATGCTATTAGTTTTCTATCTTAATTTACTTCTCACCGTACACATGAATGGGTTAATCCAGTTAATACATGTTTTTTGAAAACATTTTCTTTTTTGGTATGGAGCATATCCAAGAATGCTACTGGACACAGTATCTTTAAGAACTGTTCCTTATTCAGAACTATCTGCACTGGCAAGTGTTTTCTTAAATTTGATCGCCACATACAATGGAACAAATTTATATGCTGTTTAAAAATATTTTTGACGACCGTTTATCATTGAATTGGTTTCAAATATGCTTTTTTTGTAGTAATCTTAGCTTTTTGGTGTGATAGAATACTTCCTCTGTACTTTTTAGTCTCTTGGTTTAACCACTTCATTACCTCATATTGTGTATATCTGCCACACTGTAATTGTGGCCATTCACCACCATTAATGCTGTAGCATGAGACTAGATCTTAACGACATTGGGGGATGTTTAACCAAAGCTTGTTAACACACTTATGATTTTAGGAAGGAGCACAGCCTCTCTTTTCCCTGATTTTGGGGTGTAAGCATGGGACTCCAGGCACTACAATTAAATCATTATAAGGAATGATAAGTATGCAGGACAACCTAAGAAATGTTTTACGTATGGTAGGACAGGGCATATTAAAAAGCAATCCTTCAACATTGTGTGTGGATTATGGAAAAAATTCAGTCACCCTAAAGTAAATTGCATTGTCCACAGAGTTGGGTCATTTCAGAATGGAGAGATAAAATCAACGACAGGATGTAGTTTCTGTTGATATTAAGCAAATGGATATGAGCAGGGTGAATGAAAAATTGTGAAGCAATTTTACGGAAATTGCAAAGAATTACTGATGAGGTGGAGAAATTGTAAAATATCATCACCATTTCTTTGAGAATTAAAGATAACTCTGCGTTGATTAGATGTGGTGGATGTTTTAGGCCCATTGCCTTAAAAGTAGGCAGTGAAGTTTTATTTGAAGAATATTTTCTAGATTGCCATAGCTTTGTAGCATAACTGCCTGAAACAAGTTGATTAAAGTTTTCTGGCAGCTTCTGAGTAGGCAGACACTGTCTTTGGCTTGTATCTCTGTCTGTAATGCACTATTTAAAGAATAGGTATAAATTCTGCAGTTTGCCAAAATTGATATGGCCTTGGAGTACTGTGGTTCATTGCAGGTCTTCAGTGGGACTTAAGTTCAGTAGAATGCTAAGCTACATGTATCAGCAGCTCAAGTTGTTTGCAAAATTATCTTCATTCACTGTAACACTGCAAAATCAGATGCAGTATGCTGTAGACACATTTTTTATGGGTAAGTATTCTCAAATGTATTCAGCAGAGGTGACCTATGGGTACCAGCATAATTGCAAAATGTAAATTGACAATTTTCTGGCACAATACATTTTGCTCTTGCATAAATTCTAGTAGATGATGCCATTATATTAAATTATGGTAGACTATATTGTTCACAAGGCTTACAACTTGATTTAAGTTAGGGGAAGGTGTCAGCCCAGAGTTCCAGCATAATATTGAAAAGATGGGCCACACAAGCCACAAGTAGAGGTATAGCTAGGGTGAAATGGGGTGAGGTGAGGGCCAGCCAACCCAGAGTTTGTGTTAGGGGGGCATAACTGGCAGATCCTTGTCAGTCATCAGTGCTTAATTTGCAGTCAGAACTGGAGTGCTTCAGTTAGTCATTTCTTCACCAACATACAGATGCATGGATTGCATTTGCTGTTAGAACTGAAGTACTGTAGTGCTCTGTATGGCATAATTTTAGCAGCTATTTTCTACTATTTAAAAGAACAGAAGTGTTTTTTGCTCCTTAATTGTAAGTTGAGGTGGGGCCAAATTGGAGTTTGGCAAAAATAGCTAGCTACTCCTCTGGCCACTTGCACAGATTTAAGCAACAGTCCTTGCAAAATTGTTTTTTTTTACTCAAATGATTTTTATTTTGATGAAATAACACAATAATTTAATACATTCATAACATTCAATAACTATTTACAGTATTTACATTCAGCCTGACAAAAAGGATTCAGATAAAAACTTTTGTAGTTGAATAAGTTAATATATAAACTATGATAGTTAGGAAGAGTTTGATTCCATCTGTAGGGTATCAATCAAATTCAAAACTTTCCTCCATGGACTATTAACCAATGGCTTAGGAAAAGTTCTTAACTCTTTAGTTCTTTTCTCCATTAGTATGCATTTCTTCAGTGATTATAGGAATTCCTCTATTGTGGGTGCTACATTAGAGTTCCATCTTTTAGTTATACATTTTCTGAATATTTCTAACATTGTCCACAAGAAATACAGGTCATCTTTCTTCATATTATTACTAACAACATTCAATAAAATTAAAGACTTTGTCAAAACAAATATATCAGTATAGATAGCTTGAAGAAATGTGTTAATCTCATTCCAATATGGTTTAATACTAGTACAGTCATAAAAAATATGAGACCAGTCAGCAATAGTGGACAGATGACATCTCCAATAGAACTTGCTGTTTGAAGGGTTCATTTTTGAGAGTTTCTCGGGTGTCAAAAAGGATCTGTGTAGAAATTTCCAATGAAAAATCCTTCAGAATTGTGAGTAAGATGTTAGTTTAACTGAAAATAAAATGTTTGTTTTATCTTCCATTGATAATGATACTTGAAACCCTTTAGTTAGGTATTGCCAGTAAGAATCTTTAGGAGCTGTCTTATAGACAATTAAAGTGTTATATAGATATGATAATTCATTTTTAACATTGATATTATATAGAATTCCAAAAATCCAATTTATAATTTATGGTACGGTTTTGAAGGATGAGTTAATTATTATTCTACACAGATCCTTAGTGTATGCTGTGACACTGTGAAGAACCAACCAGTCATTAGGGGATAAGCCATGGGTTCACAATATACTTTGTGTATTCAAAGCGTGTTGGTTTTCAATACATTGCAACCAACAAAACAGGTTATTTTCCCATGAACCAAAAATCTCTCTGCTTGTTATATTAGGGGAATCCCTTGTAATAGTAAATGGTATTAAAAATCTATGCCACAGTTTTATATCTAAATTTGTGTTAATGAATTTTCTAAACACATTAAAAATATTGTTTATTAGTGTTAGTTTAGTTAATTTTGTTGTACTATACTGTAAATTTAAACTTAAATAGTGCCATATCTTATCTTTGTCAGTTACCAAAGCATTCTTTGATAAACAATTTTCATTCATTAGTATAATGGAGTGTAACTATTTCCAATTGGAAGAGTATGTAGGATTTTTCCAATTCATCACTATTTTAATTATAGATGCCTTTATATAAGTTTCAGTCTCTGGGAATTTTAACCCCCCCCCTTGTTCCCATTTTCTGATATGATGAGAGTATGCCACTCTATTTCTTTTGGGGTACCATAGGAATTTCATTAGAGTTGAAGTGATTTCTTTAAGGATTTTTTTTCCTGTTAGAAGTATAAGGGCTTGTGCTATATATAATATTTTAGTTAACAAAACCATTTTTATCAGTTGTAACCTATCATCAAATGTTATAAACAAATTATTCCATTTGCCTAGTAATGTCTTAAGTCTGTGGCTTTAGCATAGTTAAGCTATAAGCTTTTCTCTATATTCTTGCCTAGGACTATTCCTAAATAGTCTAGAGTTGAAACTTGGTTTTCAATAATATGATTAACTAGAACCTGTATGCCCTTTTTTATTTACTAATAAATATTTTGATTTAGATTTGTTGGAGAGTCCTGAGATTTTTTGGAAATGTGTTGTTACTATATCCACTTCACCTAACACTTCCTTAGAGCTGGGTAAGGTAAGTAAGACATCATCAGCAAACATCATTATTTTAAAAATATATTGGTCATATATATTTATACCTCTTATCTTTGGGTTATTCTGTATTAAAATGGCAAGTATTTCTATGGCCAGATCAAATAGGATAGGGGACATGGGACATCCTTTTCTAGTACTTCTAGTGATTTGGATTACTTTGGAAGTAAAGGGACCTAATTTGACATATGCTAGATTATTTTCATAGATTTTTTTTATATTTTTTATAAAAAAGGGGGAAAATCAAATAACTGTAAGACTTTAAATAAATAACCCCAATTTAAGGAGTCAAAGGCCTTTTGAATATCTAGACCTATTATCAATGCTTAATGGTTTCCTCTATTGAGGTAATCTATCAGAGTTAATATTCTTTTAATATTATCCTGTGTATGCCTGTTATGTATGAAACCAGTTTGGTCTTCATTAATTATTTTAGATACGGGTATTTTCAATCTATTGACCATAATTGACATAAATAGTTTATAATCATTATTCAACAAAGAAATTGGTCTATATGAGTTGCAATGATTAGGGTCCTTATTCTCTTTTAATATAGGGGAAATTAGAGAATATCTTGAAGAAGGAGGAATATTTGCTAATGTTTGAACTTCAAGAAAGGTTTTATGTAGAAGAGAGATTATAGAAGAAGTGAACAATATATACATTTTGATAATTAAGCCATCTATTCCAGGTGCTTTATTAGACTTACTTCCTTTAATCCCATCTATAATTTCCTTTTGAGAAATAGGTTTTTGTAGATCTAACTTAAGTCCCTCAGGAACTCTTGTTATGTTGGGAACTATATTCTCTAACTTCTCACATTCATTTATACTTATTTTATCTTTATGATGCTCTGCATAATAATTAAAAGCCTCCAGAATGTCCCCTATGTCCGAGACTTTTTTTCCTTTTCCCTTCATGAAAGATGCTATCAATGTTATTAATTTTTGATTGTATCTTAACGTTCATAGATAGGTTATGAAGATGCTTAGGAGAGGTAGCATAAGAATGTAATGTCAGTTTTTCCATAGCTAAATTAGTTTTATGGGATAATATTTCATTGCATTTCTTATTTGCTTCTTCTATTTTCCTCTTATCTGTAGCAATTAAGTTTTTGTTAGAATTAAGAGATAATATTTGATTTTGGAGTTGCTGTAACTCTGATCCCATTCTTTAATTTTATTTTTGTACCAGCTAATGGTTTTACCATATAGATAGACCTTAAGAGAATCCCAAACCATAATTGTGTTTGCTTCAGGTTTATAATTAATCTCTAAGAAAAGCTGAAGTTCAGAAGTTATCCAAGATTTAAAGTCTTTAATTTTTGTGATATATAAAGGAATCCGTGAAGTAATAACTAATTGATTGAATTCCAAGTGTATTGTTAACAACAGGGAATTATGATCTGAAAAGGGACAAGGTTGTATTGAAAAATTCAAGATTTTAGAATAAAAATCTTGTGAGATATAAATTTTATCTATTCTAGTTTGGGTACCATACCTGTAGTCCTGGTGTGAGAATAGTAAATAATTTGGTCCCAAAGCATTAAAAGTATATTTTAATTTAAACATTTCTGTCCATTTTTTAACTGTTTGGCTGAGGACAATAGTCTAGGAGATTTCCTATTTGTAGTTTCTGTAATATCTGTAATACAATTGAAATCATCTCCTAGTATAATATTACCTTTAGAAGTAGTTGTAATAAAGTCTAAGTGTTTCTTATGTAGTCCAACCCCCATACCAGGGAACCAGTATAAATTATTCAAGGTCCAAATTCTGTTATTAAACTTAAGTATAACTAAGGCCACAAGTCCATCATTATCTATAAGTAAATGATTTGGGGATTTAAGAAAGTCTTTTTCCATAGAATTGTTACTCTTCTGCTCTTATTTTTATAAGAAGATTGAGCAAGTATTGTGTATTCCTTAGGGTCCCACATAAATGTGTAATTTATTTTAAAGTGCATCTCTTGGAGAAAAACTACTTGAGCCATGTTTAGTTTAAGATACCTTAGTACGTTGGCTGTTTTGTATGTTTGATTAAGCCATTAGTATTTAAGGATATCAAAGTTAATTCCATATCAGAATTCTTTAAAGATAAATAATAAAGGAACTTGTATTAATAGAATCCTATATACATAATAATCTTCCTGAATAGACAATAGAATATAGATTGTTGTATTTCTATTTATCTCAATCCAAACAACTTTCCCCGTGAAAGATACAAGTAAAACAATTGCATCAGGCATTTCAAAACTAGAAAAACAGTTAAATAACAAAAAATTAACATATTTCACTCTTATATAAACTTTAATGCACCCTATGAGATACATTCCTAGTCTAGCAAACAAAAGTAAATCTGCTAGACTACCTATCCCAACCAACAACCTGTGTTGGTTCGAGCCCATGAAAACAAAGTAAAAAAAATGGAGAATATATTATAAATTAAGAGAAAAATAGTAGTGATAAACAACTAATCGGATATTAATTCCAGTTAGGTTTTAAAGATGAGTTGCATACACTATTATTAGAAACATTAAACATTTATACAGTAATTATTCACTAAGGAAGCAAGAGACATATTAGGATATATATAATCTGAATGTTGTGCTTAATAGATTAAGGAAACATTAGCTTTATTAACAATCTAAATGATTACCCAAATACCTAAGCATGCCATTTGTATTAATTCTAATAACTTCAAAATGGCAGAACAAATCAAAGCATCATTTAGCATTTGTATTTACTTGCCCCCTGAATAAATCTTATTATGACAAACTCTCCCTAAATAAAAACTTCACTACAACTGGGTGTTAGCACATAGTGAGAGTGTGTCATTCCCAAAAAATGTTAACATAGATTTTTAGAAATATTCCATAAGACATATTTGTCCTTAATTAACTCCTAAGCTTTTGGAATAGCAGATGTTTAAATAACTTACTAAAATCAATAATAAACTGGCATCAGTTAAAATGACAAAAATTAGTAAAAAACATTATTTATATAAAACTTACTATGGATGACAGGTCTTAAAAGTGAATGACTCAAAGACAAAATTAAGATAGAGATAGCTGTAAATATCTACCATAGTAATAGGGTAATACTGAAACTCATAACTTGTTTGTTGTGTTATCACAAGTCATAGATATTACTGAGCTCTTTCCCTGTCATAAAGTGCTAATATACTAAAAGACATGACTTTATAATAACTGGAAACATGACATCTGAAATATAAATAATATATAGGATACAATAAGGAAATCAACATATTAAATGCAAAGTAATTATAGTTCAATCAAAATTATTCATACATATATTTGCTAGGATTTAGTATGGTGTTTTGAGTATCCTTGCAGTTATTACCATTAGTCATAAGCATTTCCTGTAAATGTATAAGGCTATACTAAACACTTGCTAACTGCATAGGAAAGTTATTTATAAAGATTTATTTATACAAAAAACTCCACTATATTCACTAGAAATAGTGGCTATAATTAACTGTTTACAAGAAAAAATAAAATTTCTGTATATATTTGATCACAAAATATAGTCACTATTATAAAAGGCTACCATGGTGCAGTGTTAGCATTGTCGCCTCACAGCAAAAGGTTCTCCGGTTTGATTCTTGGCTGGAGTGCCTTCTATGTGGAGTCTGCATGTCTTCCTTGTGGTCAAGTGATGTTAAAGACATGCAGGTAGGTGCGTGCGTGAATGGGTGTGCCTTTGAAGGTTGGGCATCGGGCTGGCAACTCGGCACCATAAAAATCCACTGTCAATCCTTAGCAGACCAGAGTTCCGCTGTGGTGACCACTAACCGGGAAAAGCCAAAAGACGATAGTTTTTTATTATAAAAGGGAACCTTGAATATGTTTGCAGCCAGTGTAGCTCATAATTCTTGTAAAAGAAGCCTACTATGCTATATTATTTAGAGACTTGACATTCACAATTAGGCTTGCATATACACATTAGGTGTAATGTAATCTGATCTGCATGTATAGAATGCATGATGTCATGAGCTAAGTAAGAAAGCTTCACTTCTTAGATTTAAACTGCCATTTTCCCACCCAGCACACTACACAGTACAGTTTCCTGATCTCACTTTAACTCTGTCATAAAGTCTGCTTATTTACAGTAACAAATGCAAACTTTAACTGTCAGATACTTCCAAACAGTAAAATAACATTCAATGCCAATGAGAGAGAAAACAGTACTTTAACATTAAACTCTACAGGAAACATAATGTGTAACCATTTAAAAACCGTGTGCCATAAAACATACAAGCATATGACTGTCAGAGAGACCCAATTTATGTCAAAAGCCATGAAACAGCTTTTTGTTCACACAGGTACCAATATATATATTCCGAAACAACCAGAAGTTATAAATATTTTTTAAAAAAGAAAAACTAGTTAATATATACTAAATCATAGATATGCTCTGTTATCCCATGTATCCAAAACAGTTTTGATAAATAATCTAAGCAGTGACTATGCCTGTGTAATAACTCAGAAGAACATTTAGCAGGGCTATATATTATTTGAAATAAAGCATGTCATCATAAGGTCATAAAAGCAAAGATAACTTACTGTTCAATTATATTATTCAGTAAACCAGTACGATTATACTAATATACTAAAAGCATAAACAGTTATTTAATTTGTATATGAACAAAAAAAGTATAGAAATGAAAAAGCAAAAAGAGAAACAAAAGCAATAAGAAAAATAT